>NC_092336.1:343779807-344089423 GCF_046630445.1 Rutidosis leptorrhynchoides
CCTAACTTCAACCAATCACCATTTATGACTCGCAAACAACCAAAGCATGTATCTTATATCATCGGAAAGGTATTTTGACAAGGAAAACAACTAAACACATTTCATCTATCACATTTACTTTTACAACAACCAAAAATCATATTCAAAGCTCCTCATTAAATGCACTCAAGTTCATAAATGAAATTCGATGATTGGGCAACCAATTTACATGAATGATATGCCGTTTCGAAGGTGATCAAGCATACAATACAACCTAACACTTACAAATAACATTTCATGTCATTCAAAGCATCAAAAGTTCATTTCAAGTTCATCAAACCCTAACCCAAATCCACCAAAACCAATAATCAAGTTTATGAAGTTTTCTAAAACAACCTACACATCAAATTGAAGCTAGTGCTACTAGTAACACATTTAATACTTGCACTTTACCATAACAACAACATTTAAGCAACCAAATTACCAAATCAAACACACCCAAGTTCATATTCAAGCTAGTTACTTCAAATAACGAAATCGAGCATATAAATCATATATTCATGTTAGAACTAAGCCATAGACACTAATTAACAACTTTATAAGTTAAAAACATCAAGAACACAAAATCTAGTGATTTTAGAAAGTTACCCAAACTTGATGAAATCAGTATGGAATCGAAGAGGAAGATGAGAGGATTCCGAATATGCAATTTGTTTAGATGGATGCTTGATCGATTTGATTTGGATGATGAATCCTTGAAGTGGTGTTTGAGAGATTTGGTGAAAGTATTAGAGAAAATGGAAAAAGAAAAGGAATTAATGAATGGATGAGAGTGAAGGGTTGACTAGTTGACCTAGTCACCTCTTTGCTCTCTTGGCAACAATGGTCCCTCTAGTTCGGTTGCGGGTGCGTGAATTACCTAAACGAGATATTTTTAAAACAGGTATTAACGGGAGATGTTATAAACATATAACGGGATTTAAATAGTTAAACGGAAAAAAGGCGGGATGTTACAGTAACAACATTTAACTTTAATAATTTAACATCTCATTAGATATAATAAACATTGGGTTAAGAACATTTAACATGATCGTTAACTTAAAGGTTTCAAATCAACATTTACATGTAACGACTAACGATGACTTAACGACTCAGTTAAAATGTATATACATGTAGTGTTTTAATATGTATTCATACACTTTTGAAAGACTTCAAGACACTTATCAAAATACTTCTACTTAATAAAAATGCTTACAATTACATCCTCGTTCAGTTTCATCAACAATTCTACTCGTATGCACCTGTATTCGTACTCGTACAATACACATCTTTTAGATGTATGTACTATTGGTATATACACTCTAATGATTAGCTCTTAGCAGCCCATGTGAGTCATCTAACATATGTGGGAACTATCATTTGGCAACTAGCATGAAATATCTTATAAAATTACAAAAATATTAGTAATCATTCTTGACTTATTTACATGTAAACAAAATTACACATCCTTTATATCTAATCCATATACCAACGACCAAAAACACCTACAAAAACTTTCATTCTTCAATTTTCTTCATCTAATTGATCTCTCTCAAATTCTATCTTCAAGTTCTAAGTGTTCTTCATAAATTCTATATGTTCTAGTTTCATAAAATCAAGAATACTTCCAAGTTTGCTAGCTTACTTCCAATCTTGTAAACTGATCATCCAACTTCAAGAAATCTTTCTTATTTATAGTAAGATAACTTTCTAATACAAGGTAATACTCATATTCAAACTTTGATTCAATTTCTATAACAATAACAATCTTATTTCGAGTGGAAATCTTACTTGAACTTATTTTCGTGTCATGATTCTGCTTCAAGAACTTTCAAGCCATCCAAGGATCCTTTGAAGCTAGACCTATTTTTATCATTTCCAGTAGGTTTATCCACAAAATCTGAGGTAGTAATGATGTTCATAACATCATTGGATTCATATATATAAAACTACCTTATTCGAAAGTTTAAACTTGAAGTCACTAGAACATAGTTTAGTTAATTCTAAACTTGTTCGCAAACAAAAGTTAATCCTAATAACTTGACTTTTAAAATCAACTAAACACATGTTATATATCTAAATGAAATGCTAACTTAATGATTTAAAACCTGGAAACACAAAAAACACCGTAAAATCGGACATACGCTGTCGTAGTAACACCGCGGGCTGTTTTGGGTTTGATAATTAAAAACTATGATAAACTTTAATTTAAAAGTTTTTCTTCTGGAAAAATGATTTTTCTTATGAACATGAAACTATATCCAAAAATCATGGTTAAACTCAAAGTGGAAGTAAGTTTTTCAAAATGGTCATCATGACGTCGTTCTTTCGACTGAAATGACTACCTCTTACAAAAAAAAACTTGTAACTTATATTTCTGACTATAAACCTATACTTTTTCTGTTTATATTCATAAAATAGAGTTCAATATGAAACCATAGCAATTTGATTCACTCAAAACGGATTTAAAACGAAGAAGTTATAGGTAAAACAAGATTGGATATTTTTGCTTGTTGTAGCTACGTGAAAATTGGTAACAAATTTATATTAATCATATCCTAGCTAACTTATATTGTATTATACATGTATTCTAATATATTATCTAATCTTGGGATACCATAAACACGTATGCAAATGTTTTGACATATCATATCGACCCATCTATATATATTATTTGGAATAACCATAGACACTCTATATGCAATAATGTTGGAGTTAGCTATAAAGGGTTGAGGTTGATTCCAAAAATATATATACTTTGAGTTGTGATCTAGCCTGAGACGTGTATATGCTGGGTGTGGATTGATTCAAGAAAATATATATCGATTTATTTCTGTACATCTAATTGTGGACAACTAGTTGCAGGTTACTAACTAGGATAGCTGACTTAATAAACTTAAAACATCAAAATGTATTAAAAATGTTGTAAATATATTTTGAACATACTTTGATATATATATGTATATATTTGTTATAGGTTCGTTAATCGACCAGTGGCCAAGTCTTACTTCCCGACGAATTAAAAATATGTGAAAGTGAGTTATAGTCCCACTTTTAAAATCTAATATTTTGGGATGATAATACATGCAGTTTTATAAATGTTTTACGAAATAGACACAAGTAAATGAAACTACATTATATGGGTGAATGATCGAAGCTGAATATGCCCCTTTTTGCTTGGTAACCTAAGAATTAGTAAACCGATCAACTAATTGACGCGAATCCTAAAGATAGATCTATTGGGCCTAACGAACCCCATCCAAAGTACCGGATGCTTTAGTACTTCGAATTCATTTTTATCATGTCCGAAGGATTTCCCGAAATGATAGGGGATATTCTTATATGCATCTTGTTAATGTCGATTACAGGGTGTTCACCATATGAATGATTTTTATCTCTATGTATGGAATGTATATTGATATATGAAATCTTGTGGTCTATTATTATGATTTGATAATATATAGGTTAAACCTATAACTCACCAACATTTTTGTTGACGTTTTAAGCATGTTTATTCTCAGGTGATTATTTAAGAGCTTCCGCTGTTGCATACTAAAATAAGGACAAGATTTAGAGTCCATGCTTGTATGATATTATGTAAAAACTGCATTCAAGAAACTTATTTTTGATGTAATATATTCTTATTGTAAACCATTATGTAATGGTCATGTGTAAACAGTATATTTTAGATTATCATTATTTGATAATCTACGTAATGCTTTTTAAACCTTTATAGATAAAATAAAGGTTATGATTGATCTAAAAATGAATGCAGTCTTTGAAAAACGTCTCATATAGAGGTCAAAACCTCGCGACGAAATCAATTAATATGGAATGTTTATATCAATATGAACGGGACATTTTAGTTGGTATCCGAGCATTGGTCTTAGAGAACCAGGAATTTGCATTATTGTGTCTTATCGAGTTTGTTAGGATACATTAGTGAGTCTGGACTTCGACCGTGTTTTCTTTTAAAAACGATTGCTTAACACTTTTGTTTTAAACTATATATTATTAACATGTAAATATTATGTGATATGTTAACCTCTTAATGTGTTTGATATTGTGTGATAGATGTCTACCACTATTACAAATTCCATCGATTCACCTAATAATAATAAAGAGTCGAATATATTTTGGGAAGATTCACAAATTCCCGAAGAGGAACCGGAAGAGGAGGAACCGGAAGAGGAGGAATCGGAAGAAGAGGAATCGGAAGAGGAGGAACCGGAAGAAGAAGAGGTTATGGAGGAAAAATATTGATACCTATAGTAAATCGATTAAATAAAAGAAAATCCTCAACCAACGCACCAAAGTTAATAATGGTCAATGGTGTTTCCGCCGAGGAAGCAAAATATTGGGAAAATTACCAATTTTTTGATGAATCGGATACCGATGAGAATTCCGATAATGTTATAGAAATTACCTCGACCCAATTTAATAAAGCGAAAGAAAATAATAAGGGAAAAGGTATAAAAATAGAGAAACCCGATTCCAACCCCGATGAACTTTATATGTATCGGCAACATCCATATTTCCTAAAATGTAACAATGACCCGGTAACCTCTAAACCACCAGGTTTTTCTAAACCATTGTGGAAAACGACGGCTCGTATTAGAGGAACACCATATATTCCTAGAAAATTAGAAAAACGAACCAAGTCCGAAGAATAAGAAACCAGTGATTCAGATTATAGGGTTGTAATCATGTTGTATATTATATGTATTGTAGTGTGCTTGTATTTTTATGTTCTATGTAAAAATTGCTTGTATTGTTTGTTAATTATCTTTTACAAATCTAATCCTTATCTATTTTACAGTATAAAAACAAAATGGACGTTAAGGGTAGACAACCGAATATTTTAGAAGATCTACCAGAGGATATGATTGAGGAAATCTTGTCTAGAGTCGGTCAGAATTCATCAGCACAATTAATTATGGCAAAATTAACTTGTCAAACATTTGAAAGACTTTCCAGAAATGCCTTAGTTTATAAAAGGCTTTCCTTTGATAGGTGGGGTATATGTCATTGGGGAAACCGTAAGTTACACTGTGTTTTCTTTAAAGCGTTAAATGCGGGGAACCCAAATGCAATTTTACACTACGGGTTAAGAACCTATTCTGACTCAACATATCCCAACATAGGATTTTGTGAATTAGAAAGAGCTTCTAACATGCAACATAAAGAAGCATGTTATGCTTACGGGCTAGTGATGTTCGCTTCTTACCAAAGTGAGAAAAAGAACATCGGATTGCAACTTTTAAATAAAACCTTCCCACAAGTGACGGATTCAGTAGTTGGGGTGAGAAACAAGGTTTTTAGATTATTACGGGGCTGTTGGACATTATGAAACCCTCGTCCTTTTGACGACATTACAACATGCTGCCTAGCCAATGGTCATAACGGTTATTTTCCACAAGACCAAGGATAGGAAGTCGTCTTAGTAAAACCATAATGCATGACTTGTTTCTGGACTTATGAACTACGTGTCTTTATTTCCTTTGCTGAACAACTTGCGTATTAAATAGGTTTATCTTCAGAAACTGTCATGTATCAAAGTGTACTATATTTCATGTTATTTGTAATATAGCGAAGTTGTAAGTTTGAAGAATATTTGTATGTGATATATTATTATAATCTGTTTCTCATATGGAATTCTAGTAGTTGAATTGTATATTAGCTACTAAGTATGAAATTAACGGGTAGGTTGTACCCGAATTTAAACTTATAAAACGCTAATATGAAGAAAAAGCTTTTATAAATGAGTTTATATTATGCTACGAAATACAATTGACTACTCTTAATATTCTGTATGATTAACTCGATTCAGTTGGCTATTTTGAAGGAAATGGCAGTGACTACTCGACACACCATGAATATGAGCGAAGAGAAATTTCGTACCTTTCTTGCTGCAAACATAACCGTAGTACAGGCTGCGCTACATACCAACAATAACTCTGAATCTAACAATGCAGATAACGGCGCAAGAAATCGTGTAGGATGCTCCTACAAAGAATTTACTGCCTGCAAACCTTTGGAATTTGATGGAACCGAAGGACCAATTGGATTGAAACGGTGGACCGAGAAAGTCGAATCGGTGTTTTTCATAAGTAAGTGTACAGAAGAGGACAAAGTTAAGTACGCTACGCATACCTTCACAGGTACTGCGTTAACGTGGTGGAACACCTATCTTGAACAGGTAGGACTAAATGCTGCTTACGCACTACTGTTGTCGGCATTCAAGCAATTGATGAACGAGCAGTACCGTCCTAGAAACGAAGTCAATAAACTCAAGGAAGAACTTAGAGAGTTACGAACACAAGGGTTCGACGTTACCAGATATGAACAACGATTCATAGAGTTGTGCCTATTGTGTCCGGAAGCGTTCGAAGATGAAGAAGAGAAGATCGACGCATTTGTAAAAGGGTTACCAGTAAGGATTCAAGAAGATGTGAGTTCACACGAGCCCGCTTCTATACAGAAGGCAAGTCGAATGGCTCATAAACTCATAAATCATATTGAGGGAAGAATTAAAGAGCAGGCGGCCGAAGAAGCCAACACGAAACAACTCAAGAGGAAGTGGGAGGAAAACGGTGACAAGAGTCACCAGCACAACAACAACAACAATTACAACCACAATCGCAACAACTATCCCAACAACCGCAACAACAATCGCAACAATAACCGTAATCCTAACAATAACTACAACAAACATCCCAACAACAACAACAATTACAACAACCGTTTCAACAACAATAACAATCCCAACAACAACCTCATTAACAACAACGGCAACAAAAACCAAAAACAGCCATGTCATAGGTGTGAAGAAAATCATCAGGGGTTTTGCATGACATTTTGCAACAGGTGTAAAAGAAATGATCATAGCGCGATAAAGAATGAGGTCTACGGACCAAAGTTTAACAGAACTAAAGGAACAAATAATGTCGGAACAAGTAATGTCGAAACGAATAGTGTTGGAGCAAGTAATACCAACACTGTTTGTTATAAATGTGGAAAACCAGGCCATATTATTAGAAATTTCCCGAATCAGGGGAATACTAATGGGCAGGGTCGTGGAAGAGTTTTCAATATTAATGCGGCAGAAGCACAGGATGACCCGGAGCTTGTTACGGGTACGTTTATTATTGACGATAAATCTGCTTATGTTTTATTTGATTCGGGTGCGGATAGAAGCTATATGAGTAGAGAATTTTGTGCTAAATTAAGTTTCCCATTGACGCCTTTGAATAGTAAATTTTTACTCGAATTAGAAAACGGTAAATTAATTTCAACAGATAATATATGTCGGGAGAGAGAAATTAACCTGGGGGATGAAACTTTTAAAATTGATTTAATACCAGTCGAGTTAGGGAGTTTTCATGTAATAATTGGCATGGACTGGTTGAAAAAGATTAGAGCAGAGGTCGTTTGTTACAAAAATGCGATTCGCATTATGCGTGAAAAAGGAAAACCTTTAATGGTGTACGGAGAAAAGAACAACGTGAAATTAAATCTTATTAGTAGTTTGAAGGCGCAAAAACTAATAAGAAAAGGTTGTTACGTCATTCTAGTGCACATCGAGGAAGTTAAACCTGAAGAAAAGAATATCAGTGATGTTCCCGTCGCAAAAGAATTTTCCGATGTATTTCCGAAAGAATTATCAGGACTACCTCCATACCGGTCCGTTGAATTTCAAATAGACCTTGTACCGGGAGCTGCACCAATAGCTCGTGCTCCATACAGACTCACACCCAGCGAAATGAAGGAACTTCAGAGCCAATTGCAGGAACTTTTAGAGCGTGGTTTCATTCGACCAATTACATCACCATGGGGAGCTCCTGTTCTGTTTGTCAAGAAGAAAGATGGTACATTCAGGTTGTGTATCGACTACCGAGAGTTGAACAAACTTACCATCAAGAACCACTACCCACTACCAAGAATCGACGACTTATTTGATCAACTACAAGGCTCATCTGTTTATTCGAAGATCGATTTACGTTCTGGATATCATCAAATGCGAGTGAAGGAGGATGATATTCCAAAGACTGCTTTTAGGACGTGTTACGGTCATTACGAGTTTTTGGTTATGCCATTTGGATTGACTAACGCACCAGCTGTGTCCATGAAACTCATGAACCGAGTGTGTGGGCCATATCTTGACAAGTTTGTCATTGTTTTCATCGATGACATACTTATTTAATCGAAGAATGATCAAGAGCACAAAGAACATTTGAGAAAGGTGCTAGAGTTGTTGAGAAAAGAAAAACTGTACGCTAAGTTTTCAAAGTGTGCATTTTGGTCGGAAGAAGTTCAATTCCTCGGGCAAATAGTGAACAAATAAGGTATTCAGGTGGATCCAGCAAAGATTGAAACCGTTGAAAAATGGGAAACCCCGAAAACTCCGAAACACATACGCCAATTTTTAGGGCTAGCTGGTTATTACAGGAGATTCATCCAAGATTTTTCTAAAATAGCAAAACCCTTGATTGCATTAACGCATAAAGGGAGGAAATTTGAATGGAAAGATGAACAAGAAAAAGCTTTTCAATTGTTGAAGAAAAAGTTAACTACGGCACCTATATTGTCATTACCTGAAGGGAATGATGATTTTGTGATATATTGTGACGCCTCAAAGCAAGGTCTCGGTTGTGTATTAATGCAACGAATGAAGGTAATTGCTTATGCGTCTAGACAATTGAAGATTCACGAGCAGAATTATACGACGCATGATTTGGAATTAGGCGGGTTGTTTTTGCATTAAAGACTTGGAGGCACTACTTATATGGGGTCAAAAGTATTATATATACCGATCACAAAAGTCTCCAACACATATTTAATCAGAAATAACTAAACATATGGCAGCGTAGGTGGATTGAGTTATTAAATGATTACGATTTCAAGATTCGTTACCACCCAGGGAGGGCAAATGTGGTAGCCGACGACTTGAGCAGAAAGGACAGGGAACCCATTCGAGTAAAAGCTATGAATATAATGATTCACAATAACCTTACTACTCAAATAAAGGAGGCGCAACAAGGAGTTTTAAAAGAGGGAAACTTAAAGGATGAAATACCCAAAGGATCAGAGAATCATCTTAATATTGGGGAAGACGGAACCCGGTATATGGCTGAAAGGATTTGGGTACCAAAATTTGGAGATATGAGAGAAATGGTACTTAGAGAAGCTCATAAAACCAGATACTCAATACATCCTGGAACGGGGAAGATGTACAAGGATCTCAAGAAATATTTTTGGTGGCCAGGTTTGAAAGCCGATGTTGCTAAATACGTAGGGGAATGTTTGATGTGTTCTAAGGTCAAAGCAGAGCATCAGAAACCATCAAGTCTACTTCAACAACCCGAAATCCCGGAATGGAAATGGGAAAACATTACCATTTATTTCATCACTAAATTGCCAAGGACTGCAAGTGGTTTTGATACTATTTGGGTAATAGTTGATCGTCTCACCAAATCAGCACACTTCCTGCCAATAAGAGAAGATGACAAGATGGAGAAGTTAGCACGACTGTATTTGAAGGAAGTCGTCTCCAGACATGGAATACCAATCTCTATTATCTCTGATAGGGATGGCAGATTTATTTCAAGATTCTGGCAGACATTACAGCAAGCATTAGGAACTCGTCTAGACATGAGTACTGCCTATCATCCACAAACTGATGGGCAGAGTGAAAGGACGATACAAACGCTTGAAGACATGCTACGAGCATGTGTTATTAATTTCGAAAACAGTTGAGATCGACATCTACCGTTAGCATAAGTTTCCTACAACAACAGCTACCATTCAAGCATTGAGATGGCGCCGTTTGAGGCACTTTATGGTAGAAAGTGCAGGTCTCCGATTTGTTGGAGTGAAGTGGGGGATAGACAGATTACGGGTCCGGAGATAATACAAGAAACTACCAAGAAGATCATCCAAATTCAACAACGGTTGAAAACCGCCCAAAGTTGACAAAAGAGCTACGCTGACATTAAAAGAAAAGATATAGAATTTGAATTTGGAGAGATGGTCATGCTTAAGGTTGCACCTTGGAAAGGCGTTGTTCGATTTGGTAAACGAGGGAAATTAAATCCAAGATATATAGGACCATTCAAGATTATTGATCGTGTCTTTGATTTACCACAACAACTCGCTGCTGTACATAACACTTTCCACGTCTCAAATTTGAAGAAATTTTTTGCTAAAGAAGATCTCACTATTCCGTTAGACGAAATTCAAATCAACGAAAAACTTCAATTCGTCAAAGAACCCATCGAAATAATGGATCGTGAGGTTAAAAGACTTAAGCAAAACAAGATACCAATTGTTAAAGTTCAATGGAATGCTCGTAGAGGACCAGAGTTCACATGGGAATGAGAAGATCAGATGAAGAAGAAATACCCACACTTATTTCTAGAAGATACGTCAACACCTCCAACTTCTTAAAATTTCGGGACGAAATTTATTTAACGGCTAGGTACTGTAGTGACCCGAACTTTTCCAAGTTTATATATATTAAATGAAATTGTTATTTACGATTAAGTGTTTCCAACATGTTAAGCAATCAAACTTGTTAAAACTTGATTAATTGAAAAAGGTTTCATATAGACAATTGACCACCCAAGTTGACCGGTGATTCACGAACGTTAAAACTTGTAAAAAAAACTATATGATGACATATATATGATTTTATATATAGTTAACATGATATTATGATAAATAAGTATCTCATTAGGTATTTTAACAATGAGTTATATACATAAAATTCAGTTTATTGAATTAAGAAACTCGAAACGATATATATAACGATTATCGTTATAACAACGTCTTACTATATACATATGAATCATATTAAGATATTGATACACTATGTTTAATCATGATAAATGATAAGTAAACATGTCATTAAGTGTATTAACAATGAACTACATATATAAAAACAAGACTACTAACTTAATGATTTCGAAACGAGACATATATGTAACGATTATCGTTGTAACAACATTTAACTGTATATATATCATACTAAGATATATTAATATATCATAATATCATGATAATGTAATAATTTAACATCTCTTTAGATATAATAAACAATGGGTTAACAACATTTAACAAGATCGTTAACCTAAATGTTTCAAAACAACATTTACATGTAACGACTAACGATGACTTAACGACTCAGTTAAAATGTATATACCTGTAGTGTTTTAATATGTATTCATACACTTTTGAAAGGCTTCATGACACTTATCAAAATACTTCTATTTAACAAAAATGCTTACAATTACATCCTCGTTCAGTTTCATCAACAATTCTACTCGTATGCACCTGTATTCGTACTCATACAATACACAGCTTTTCGATGTATGTACTATTGGTATATGAAATATCCCATTCATATTGATTATAAACATTCCATATTAATTGATTTCGTCACGAGATTTTGATCTCTATATGAGAAGTTTTTCAAAGACTGCATTCATTTTTAAAACAACCATAACCTTTATTTTATCTATAAAGGTTTAAAAAGCATTACGTAGATTATCAAATAATGATAATCTAAAATATACCATTTACACATGACCATTACATAATGGTTTACAATAAGAATATATTACATCAAAAATAAGTTTCTTCAATGCAAATTTTACATAATATCATACAAGCATGGACTCCAAATCTTGTCCTTATTTTAGTATGCAACAGCGGAAGCTCTTAATAATCACCTGAGAATAAACATGCTTAAAACGTCAAAAAAATGTTGGTAAGTTATAGGTTTAACCTATATATTATCAAATCATAATAATAGACCACGAGATTTCATATATCAATATACATTCCATACATAGAGATAAAAATCATTCATATGTTGAACACCTGGTAACCGACATTAACAAGATGCGTATAAGAATATCCCTTATCATTCCGGGAAATCCTTCGGAAATGATAAAAACGAATTCGAAGTACTAAAGCATCCGGTACTTTGAATGGGGTTCGTTAGGCCCAATAGATCTATCTTTAGGATTCGCGTCAATTAGTAGATCGTTTTAATAATTCTTAGGTTACCAAGCAAAAGGGGCATATTGGGCTTCGATCATTCACCCATATAATGTAGTTTCATTTACTTGTGTCTATTTCATAAAACATTTATAAAACTGCATGTATTCTCATCCCAAAATATTAGATTTTAAAAGTGAGACTATAACTCACTTTCACAGATTTTTACTTCATCGGGAAGTAAGACTTGGCCACTGGTCGATTCACGAACCTATAACAAATATATACATATATATATCAAAGTATGTTCAAAATATATTTACAATATTTTTAATACATTTTGATGTTTTAAATTTATTAAGTCAGCTGTCCTCGTTAGTAACCTACAACTAGTTGTCCACAATTAGATGTACAGAAATAAATCGATATATATTATCTTGAATCAATCCACGACCCAGTGTATACACTTCTCAGGCTAGATCACAACTCAAAGTATATATATTATTGAGTGTCTATGGTTGTTCCAAATAATATATATAGATGGGTCGATATGATATGTCAAAACATTTGCATACGTGTCTATGGTATCCCAAGATTAGATAAAATATTAGAATACATATATAATACAATATAAGTTAGCTAGGATATGATTAATATAAATTTGTTACCAATTTTCACGTAGCTACAACAAGCAAAAATATCCAATCTTGTTTTATCCATAACTTCTTCATTTTAAATCCGTTTTGAGTGAACCAAATTGCTATGGTTTCATATTGAACTCTATTTTATGAATCTAAACAGAAAATGTATAGGTTTATAGTAGGAAATATAAGTTACAAATCGGTTTTGTAAGAGGTAGTCATTTTAGTCGAAAGAACGACGTCTTGATGACCATTTTGAAAAACATACTTCCACTTTGAGTTTAACCATGATTTTTGGATATAGTTTCATGTTCATAAGAAAAATAATTTTCCCAGAAGAATAAATTTTAAACCAAAGATTATCATAGTTTTTAATTATCAAACCCAAAACAGCCCGCGGTGTTACTACGACGGCGTATGTCCGGTTTTACGGTGTTTTTCGTGTTTCCGGGTTTTAAATCATTAAGTTAGCATATCATAAAGATATATAACATGTGTTTAGTTGATTTTAAAAGTCAGGTTAGAAGGATTAACTTTTGTTTGCGAACAAGTTTAGAATTAACTAAATAATGTTCTAGTGACTTCAAGTTTAAACCTTCGAATAAGGTCGTTTTATATATATGAATCGAATGATGTTATGAACATCATTACTACCTCAGGTTTTGTGTATAAACCTACTAAAAATGAGAAAAATAGATCTAGCTTCAAAGGATCCTTGGATGGCTTGAAAGTTCTTGAAACAGAATCATGACACGAAAACAAGTTCAAGTAAGATTTCCACTCGAAATAAGATTGTTATAGTTATAGAAATTGAATCAGAGTTTGAATATGAGTATTACCTTGTATTAGAAAGATATCTTACTGTAAATAAGAAAGATTTCTTGAAGTTGGATGATCACTTTACAAGATTGGAAGTAAGCTAGCAAACTTGGAAGTATTCTTGATTTTATGAAACTAGAACTTATAGAATTTATGAAGAACACTTAGAACTTGAAGATAGAACTTGAGAGAGATCAATTAGATAAAGAAAATTGAAGAATGAAAGTGTTTATAGGTGTTTTTGGTCATTGGTATATGGATTAGATATAAAGGATGTGTAATTTTATTTACATGTAAATAAGTCATGAATGATTACTAATATTTTTGTAATTTTATGAGATATTTCTTGCTAGTTGCCAAATGATGGTTCCCACATGTGTTAGGTGACTCACATGGGCTGCTAAGAGCTGATCATTGGAGTGTATATACCAATAGTACATACATCTAAAAGCTGGGTCGTGGATTGATTCAAGATAATATATATCGATTTATTTCTGTACATCTAATTGTGGACAACTAGTTGTATGTTACTAACGAGAACAGCTGACTTAAGAAATTTAAAACATCAAAATGTATTAAAAATATTGTAAATATATTTTTAACATACTTTGATATATATATATATATATATATATATATATATATATATATATATATATATATATGTATATATTTGTTATAGGTTCGTGAATCGACCAGTGGCCAAGTCTTACTTCCCGAGGAAGTAAAAATCTGTGAAAGTGAGTTATAGCCCCCTTTTAAAATCTAATATTTTGAGATGAGAATACATGCAGTTTTATAAATGTTTTATGAAATAGACACAAGTAAATGAAACTACATTATATGGGTGAATGATCGAAGCCGAATATGCCCCTTTTGCTTGGTAACCTAAGAATTAGTAAAACGATCTACTAATTGATGCGAATCCTAAAGATAGATCTATTGGGCCTAACGAACCCCATTTAAAGTACCGGATGCTTTAGTACTTCGAATTCATTTTTATCATGTCCGAAGGATTTCCCGGAATGATAAGGGATATTCTTATACGCATCTTGTTAATGTCGGTTACCAGGTGTTCACCATATGAATGATTTTTATCTCTATGTATAGAATGTATATTGATATATGAAATCTTGTGGTCTATTATTATGATTTGATAATATATAGGTTAAACCTATAACTTACCAACATTTTTTTGACGTTTTAAGCATGTTTATTCTCAGGTGATTATTAAGAGCTTCCGCTGTTGCATACTAAAATAAGGACAAGATTTGGAGTCCATGCTTGTATGATATTATGTAAAAACTGCATTCAAGAAACTTATTTTTGATGTAATATATTCTTATTGTAAACCATTATGTAATTGTCATGTGTAAACGGTATATTTTAGATTATCATTATTTGATAATCTACGTAATGCTTTTTAAACCTTTATAGATAAAATAAAAGTTATGGTTGTTTTAAAAATGAATGCATTCTTTGAAAAACGTCATAATAGAGATCAAAACCTCGCGACAAAATCAATTAATATTTAATGTTTATAATCAATATGAATGGGATATTTCATATACCAATAGTACATACATCTAAAAGCTGTGTATTGTATGAGTACAAATACAGGTGCATACGAGTAGAATTGTTGATGAAACTGAACGAGGATGTAATTGTAAGCATTTTTGTTAAATAGAAGTATTTTGATAAGTGTCATGAAGTCTTTCAAAAGTGTATATTAAAACACTACATTTATACACATTTTAACTGAGTCGTTAAGTCATCGTTAGTCGTTACATGTAAATGTTGTTTTGAAACATTTAGTTTAACGATCTTCTTAAATGTTGTTAACCCATTGTTTATTATATCTAAAGAGATGTTAAATTATTACATTATCATGATATTATGATATATTAATATATCTTAGTATGATATATATAAAGTTAAATGTTGTTACAACGATAATCGTTACATATATGTCTTGTTTTGAAATAATTAAGTTAGTTGTCTTGTTTTTATATATGTAGTTCATTGTTAATACACTTAATGACATGTTTACTTATCATTTATCATGATTAAACATAGTGTATCAATATCTTAATATGATTCATATGTATATAGTAAGACGTTGTTATAACGATAATCGTTATATATATCGTTTCGAGTTTCTTAATTCAATAAACTGAATTTTATGTATATAACTCATTGTTAAAATACCTAATGAGATACTTACTTATCATAATATCATGTTAACTATATATATAATCATATATATATGTCATCATATAGTTTTTACAAGTTTTAACGTTCTTGAATCACCGGTCAACTTGGGTGGTCAATTGTCTTTATGAAACCTATTTCAATTAATCAAGTCTTAACAAGTTTGATTGCTTAACATGTTGGAAACACTTAATGATGTAAATAAAAATTTCATTTAATATATATAAACATGGAAAAGTTCGGGTCACTACAAAAGATTTTCGTAATTTACCGAGAAAATTTAGGAAAAGTGTTAGACAAAGTCTATTGAGATAGATATGATAAGATATGATTTGTCTATACTCCAATAATGACAGTATGACGTGTCGAGATCATAAAATGATAAGTAAGTAATCTAATAATCTTTCGATTAAAGACTTTCAATTCGTACACTGTGATAACCCAATGACATTTTCTGGTTCGCAAACCGATGCATAAAGGCATAAGGCATATAGGTACGTGATATATAACAGGGAGGTATATACGTTTGAGTATGAATAGTAACAATTATAGGAGTTTTCAAAAATCATGGATAATATTTCATGTAATACATATGTAATACACAGAATCATGATAGATGACATAGGAATGTCAAGAACTTCAGAAATCATGGTGTCGCATTTAAATGCGGTGGCATAATTGGATAATACTTAGGAAAGTTCTTAGACTGGCTTTGCATTCTAAGATAAGTAAAGTTTCTAAAGTATAGTGTAGCATTTAACAGTTAAAGGCAACAAGTATAGGCACTACGGTCAAGGAAAGTTGTAGTCCTACATTGCTAAGGTACCTAATTTTATTTGTTATTTTATATTATGTTTTATTAATAACTTAATTAGATATATTTAACCGTATATAGATAATTAACATTTATTACAAATGTATTAATATGGTTAGGTTTTATGTCATAAATATATAAGATAAAAATAACATTTATTCATTTGATATATAAATAATGCTAATAATAATAATGATAAAAATAATACTTATTATGATAATAATTATGATAATTCTAATAATAATAATAATAAAAATGATAATTTTTAATATTAATGATAAAGATAGTACTAATAATAAGAATGTTTGTAATGATAATACTAGTAATGTTTAATTATAATACTAATAATTATGATATAAATTTTATTAATAATTGAAGGTATTTCGTATACCCGAGAGACATATTAAATTAATGTGGCTAACGTGTTATGATCCAAGTTGGGTCATACCCAATAACAAACTTACCAACAACTTATACTTATATTTATTTAATCTCAACGATTGGATGGTTAAATAAATACGCGACACTTGAACTTTAGAAAATCGGTTTTCTAAAATATTATCACTTGAGATAAATTATTTGGATAATTTATATTTAATTATTTATAGGTTTAAATAATTATGTTATGTTATATTTTATAAATTGGTTTATAAAATGTAAGTAACTTAAATGCATGGTTTTATATATATCAACTTTTATATCTTTACAAGACTAATTTTAACAAGTTTTATAAAAATATGAATCTTGATATAATACATCCATATAGGACGTTTTGTGGAGACCAAGGGAGTCTTCCCATACTTGATGTAACTTCCAATATATGCCACAAGTCCTTGTTATTGATGCTTGACCAAAAAGGGAGCACATGCATTTAAAAGTTCAAGTAATACACTAAAATGATTCAGCCATTTTGCTGCTGAAACTGCCGTGTTCTTTATAGGAATAAGAGGCAGTTTTGTGTTTAATAAAAAGCTGAATACATAGTGTAATAAAATCCTAACTAAACTTCAAGGTGTTGGTGATAAGTTTGGGGTATTTCTCCTTGAGGTTTCATGCTTTTGAAGCTTGCATTCTCATCATCTTTCTAGTTGCTGCTGTCTAGTTTTTCAAGTGCAAATAAAAGGGTTTTGAGCTTGGTTAATTAGTTAGTTAAGTGTCTAAATCTTAACTAACTTAAAGGGTGGTGTTGGTGCATCAAAGGATTGGGTTTTACACACTTGAGGCTTCAAGTTAGAAGCTCATTTTGCATCACCTTCTTCTACTTTTTGCTGTCCAAAATTCAGCCCTCTACAATCTTCGAGGAGGTATAAAACTCTTCCTTTCTTGTTAATTAGTAAGCATTATTTCACAACTTGATCCAAGATGGGATTTAGCTTTAATTGGTTTAATGATAACAAGTAAAATTGGTAATTTCACGCTTCCGTTTTATAATGATTCTTAAATGGTTTTAAGAGTTTCAAACTTGTTAAATCCCAACAATGGTATCTAGAGCCGAGGTTGTTGAAATATGCTTCGTAATGTTGTTTTGAACCCACTATATTTGCAATCTATGAACATGCATGAATGTAGATTGCAAAAATCAATGGGTTTGGGTGGGTTTATGTGTTAGGCCGAATTGGTTGGGTTCCAAAAGTGGGTTTTGGGCTCTTTCATTTGGTCATATTTGGTTGCATGTTCATGTTCACAATCATAGCCTTGACCTTGTGTTGAATGCATGTTATGGTTGTATATTTGGTTAATTTGTAATATTCATTTGGTATGTAATATTAATTCATTCAATTGGATGTAATATTTATTTTGGCTATGTAATTTGTTTTACATTTGGTATGTAAAATAGAATAGGTTGTATTTTCATTTTCTAGATAAAAATGTATTAGGATACATATTTTGTAAAATGAAGATACAAGATGATGAAGACTTGAAGAACACAAGGAACATATGGATGCAAGGTTAAGTGGGAGATTTGAAATCTCCTACTTTGCATTATTACCCCTTAACCCGGTGACATTTGTTTTCGGCTAAACAAATGTCCACCAAAATGGCTAGATTGTGAACATACTTGTTTTGCATGTGTGGTTGTTTGTTTGTTTATTGTATTGTATGTTTGGTTGATACAATTAATCACAAGATAACAACAAGCAAAACGACAATTTAATTGATTAAATTAGACATATTAATAACATGCAAGACGACAATTTAATTGGTTAAATTAAAAGCAACTAAAGACCTTAATAAATGGTTATTAAGAACAAGAAAAGGATCACATATATATAAAATGGTTTATATCAAGTAATTGGCAAATTACAAGACTTGAAAATGGATTTCAAATGAACCATACACTAAATGCATGTTGGTGTATGGCATAAATGTTTTCTTAAACTAGAATTAACGAAAACTTAAAATCCCTTAATCGACAAGGTAAACAAGTTTAACGCCATCCTTTTGTGGGACACTTAAACATAGTAAGGAACTCATAATGGGATAAAGGTCACCTAACCGTTATGAGCTAACTAATATGGTTAAGGTAAAATTCGCATGCTTGTGGGATAAAGGTCACCTAACCACTTGTATGTTAATTTTACATGTTTACACAATTAGGACGACTTGATTTGGGAATCATGAACGTAGGGTCAACGAAGCATGAGGAACAAATAGGCGTTGATGGGATAAATATGCCATGCAAAAGGATTGCATGATCCCATAATTTAGAAGTTGCAAAAGGATTGCAATTGTTATATAATGACTACCTAGCTAAATCAAATTACGGGATAAAGGTCACCTAACCGAAATTTAGTTTACCGTTGGATTCTAAAATTTAATATATATATCAATTGGATTTAAAGGGTATTGATTGTTAAATTTAAAATCGATACTTAAATGAACTTTGTTAAATTTTGTAGATGGCCGCCACAACAACAACATACAAAACATACCTATTAACTTGAACAACCTATCGTTAAGGTCTCTCCTCGAGAAAGACAAACTCAACCATACGAACTTTATGGATTGGTTCCGCAATCTTAGGATTGTCCTCAAACTTGAGGATAAGGCGTATGTGTTGGAAGACCCCATTCCCGATCAACCCGATGAGGATGATACGGAAGGCATGGCTTATTGGGATAAGTATTGCGCCGATTCGGTGCAAGTCGCTTGCCTAATGCTTGGGACTATGATACCCGAACTCCAAAAGGATTTCGAGCATCATACTGCATACGACATGATTACGCAATTGAAGGAGATGTTCCTTCAACAAGCACGTGTCGAGCGCTTCGAAATGGTTCGAGCGTTACATGCATGTCGTATAGATGACACCCAATCCGTATCCTCTTATGTCCTCAAAATGAAAAGCCTTATTAATCGCGCAAACCGTCTTAATCTCAACATATCTAATGAGCTAGCCACTGATCTTATCCTAAACTCCCTGTCAAAGAGGTTTGACCAATTTGTAATTAATTACAATATGAATGGGATGGATAAGACCATTGGTGAACTTCATGGCATGTTAAGGACGGCCGAAACTAGCATGGGTAAGAGGGCTTCACCCGTGCTAATGGTCAATGATAGTGGGTCCAAAGGTAATAACACCTCTAAGCCAAAGGCGGCTAAGAGGAAAGGACCCGCCCATCAAGGCAAGGGAAAGGGGAGGATGGTTACCCCAACCAAAAACAAGAACAAGAAGCAAAAGGTTTCCGGACAAGCAAACCCCAAGGAAGACCCGTGCTTCGGTTGCGGTGAAATAGGTCACTGGAAACGCAACTGCCCGGTCTACCTTAAGGAGTTGAAGGAAAAGAGGGATGCGGGGCAAACCTCAGGTAATATATATATGGTATATATAGAGCTTAGTATTACTTCTTCTAATACATGGGTATTAGACACTGGATGTGGAACTCACATTTGCAATTCTTTGCAGGGGTTCAAAAGAAGTAGCAAGCGAGCGGGAACATCAAGTCTCTTTATGGGTAATGGAGCCAAAGTGCAAGTGAAGGCTCAAGGAGACATTGTATTAAAGCTTCCAAGTGGTTTGGAACTTATTTTGAACAATGTTTTGTATGCACCGGATTTATGTCGAAACATTATTTCAGTTTCCCGTTTAAAACAATGTGGTTTTTATCTTAATTTTCTTAATGATGATATCCACGTTTATTTAGATAATGTATTCTATTTTAAGGCTTCACCTTCAAATGGAATTTATGAATTGGTTCATGATTACACATCATCTAGTAGCTCAATATACCATACTAGCACCAAGAAACTCAAAAGGGATTTGAGTGATTCCTACTTATGGCATTGTCGCCTTGGTCACATAAACAAGAACCGAATGCATACACTTCAAAAGAATGGACTTTTGAAATCAAATGAACTAGACTCGGTTGATGTATGTGAATCTTGTTTACAAGGCAAAATGACTAAAGCACCTTTCAAAGGGACCTATGAAAGCGCTAAGGACTTATTGGGATTAATACATTCAGATGTATGTGGACCCTTTAAGCCTATAACTAGGAATGGTGAAAGATACTTCGTTACTTTCATTGATGACTTCAGCCGTTTCGGATATGTCTACTTGTTAAAACATAAGGACAAAACTTTTGAAGCATTCAAAGAGTATCAAAATGAAGTACAAAATCAACTCAATAAGACAATCAAGGTACTTCGTACCGATAGAGGAGGTGAATACCTAAGCGATGCTTTCCAAGATCATCTTAGAAGTTGTGGGATTATCTCGCAACTCACTCCTCCTAGAACACCCCAACTGAATGGAGTTTCCGAAAGGAGGAACCGAACCCTAATGGATATGGTTCGATCTATGATGGCTAGAAGCTCGTTACCTCTATCATTTTAGGGTTATTGTCTATGTTCCACGGCTCGTATTTTAAATATGGCCCCAACCAAGAAAGTGGAACGAACACCTCATGAGATGTGGTTTGGAAAACCTCCATCTCTATCATACTTAAAGGTATGGGGATGTGAAGCTTACCCTAAGCGTTACGTCCCTAATAAGTTGAATGCTCGATCCATGAAGTGTATCTTCATAGGATATCCCAAGGATGATATGGGATATTATTTCTATGATCCATCCGAGCAGAATGTATTTGTTGCTCGGAAGGCGGAATTCCTTGAAACTAAGTTCCTAATGGAAGGAAATAGTGAAAGGAAGATAGATCTTGAGGAGGTTCAAGATCAAGTAGATGATACACAATTGGTTGACACTAGCACTCAACATGAAAATGTTGAGAATGACCAAATGGATGATCAAAATACACAAGACATTCATAGATCTGGTAGGATTAGTAATCCTCCTGAGAGATATGGGTTTCTCATGGATGGTTGCTATGTGGTTGATTTGGATGAGCCAATAAACTACCATGATGCTTTATCAAGGATTGATAAGGATAAATGGAAGGAAGCCATGAACGCTGAGATGCAATCCATGTATGACAACCAAGTTTGGGAACTTGTTGAACAACCTACTGGCTCAAGGCTAGTTGATTGTAAATGGCTTTTCAAAATGAAAACCGACATACATGGAAACTTGGATACATATAAAGCTAGACTTGTAGCAAAAGGTTTCACTCAAACTCAAGGGGTTGACTATGATGAAACTTTTTCGCCTGTGGCAATGCTAAAGTCTATTAGGATATTACTTGCCATTGCTGCTCATTATGATTATGAAATATGGCAAATGGATGTCAAGACCGCTTTCCTAAATGGACATCTTGAGGAAGATGTCTATATGGTTCAGCCTGAAGGTTTTGTTGATCTGAAGTGTCCTAAAAGAGTATGCAAGTTAAAGAAGTCAATCTACGGATTGAAACAAGCATCTAGAACGTGGAATCATCGTTTTAATGAGGAAGCCGTGAAATTTGGCTTCATTAAAAATGGTGATGAAGCTTGTGTATATAAGAAAGCTAGTGGGAGCACTATCATGTTCCTTGTACTATATGTGGATGATATATTGTTATTTGGAAATGATATTCCAGCAATGCAAAGAGTTAAAACTTGGCTAAGTAAATGCTTCTCCATTAAGGATCTTGGAGAAGCACAATACGTTTTGGGGATTGGGATCTACAGGGATAGATCTAAGAAACTGATAGGTTTGAATCAAAGTGCATACATTGAAAAGATCTTGAAAAGGTTCAAGATGGAGAACTCTAAGAAAGGTTTGGTACCTATTCAAAGAGGAACACTCCTTAGTTCATCTCAGTGCCCCACCACGAAAGATGAACAAGAGAGAATGAAGAAAGTCCCATATGCGTCTGCCATTGGGTCAATCATGTATGCAATGATATGCACTAGACCGGATGTGTCATGCGCTCTTAGCCTGACAAGCAGATACCAGAATAACCCAGGAAACAGTCATTGGATTGCTGTCAAAAGTATATTGAAATACCTTAGGAGGACTAAGGATATGTTTCTAATATATGGGTCTGGTGAGGAGGAACTCGCTGTAAAAGGTTACGTGGACGCGAGTTTCCAAACTGATCGAGATGATTCTCGATCACAATCCGGTTATGTCTTCACGTTAAATGGAGGTACAGTCTCTTGGAAGAGTTCAAAACAGGATGTTGTTGCTTTATCCACTACAGAGTCGGAGTACATCGCCGCATCATTGGCAGCTCAGGAAGCTGCATGGATGAAGAAATTCATCGACGACTTAGGAGTAGTCCCTTCCATTCAGGACCCTCTTGAGATCTTTTGTGACAACGAGGGTGTGATTGCTCAAATCAAGGAACCTCGTGCTCACCAAAAGACCCGTCACATTGAGTGGAGATTCAACTACATAAGGGATGAAGTTGAAAAGGGAAAGATATGTATTCGCAAAGTTCACACAGATCTTAATATAGCGGATCCTCTCACGAAGCTCTTACATGGATTAAAACATGCAGGACATGTTTGTGCATTAGGGCTTCGATATTCTAGTGATTGGTCATGATCTGTTTTAAGTATTGTAACGGAACGAAATTGTTCAAACTCATTAATATAATTATGGTATTAATTTATTTTGAGTTATGTTCCTATTTTGCATATTTTATCCATGAATAAGTAATTATTCTAAATTCCGTAGTCGATCACATTTGTGGGAGAAAATGTGAGGTTTAGACTATTATGAACTCGGATTAGTATACATTCACGGGATGAATGTGGTGCAAGGTTGCAACCAAGGTTCATAGATATTTGTGGGATACAAATATTGGAAGACCCGCCCTCAAGACTTACTAAATGGAGCCTTTGTGGTTGATCACATGTAATCTTGAGTAAAGGCAAATATCATTGTATCCTTTGACCTGAGAAACATATTGGGTTCGGATATTTACCAAGTATTGTACCTTGATTCTTTCCTTCGCTATTCTGAAATATGGTAGTTCACAAGGAAGAACTCAGGCATAATGCAAGGTACATATTTAGGACGTATGTAGTCAAGATGGAATTTGTCCCTCTTATTCGTTGAGAGTCAGATATCTAAGGCCTGATAAAGTTAAATCTAAAAGAGAGTGATCGCTCCGTGTCTCTTGGATTTAACATGACATCTAGGACGAAAGGATGTAATGAAAAGATTCACCTATTCATATTCGAGATGGGAACTCGTAAGGGATGATGTTGTTGAATGGCACAAAGTCATAACATATTGGGGGTGATGGACGGTCGTTAGGTGGTATCCATCACTTGCATTAATTTCTTATGTTTCTCGTGCAAGTGGGAGATTGAAGGTATTTCGTATACCCGAGAGACATATTAAATTAATGTGGCTAACGTGTTATGATCCAAGTCGGGTCATACCCAATAACAAACTTACCACACCTTATACTTATATTTATTTAATCTCAACGATTGGATGGTTAAATAAATACGCGACACTTGAACTTTAGAAAATCGGTTTTCTAAAATATTATCACTTGAGATAAATTATTTGGATAATTTATATTTAATTATTTATAGGTTTAAATAATTATGTTATGTTATATTTTATAAATTGGTTTATAAAATGTAAGTAACTTAAATGCATGGTTTTATATATATCAAGTTTTATATCTTTACAAGACTAATTTTAACAAGTTTTATAAAAATATGAATCTTGATATAATACATCCATATAGGACGTTTGTGGAGACCAAGGGAGTCTTCCCATACTTGAGGTAACTTCCAATATATGCCACAAGTCCTTGTTATTGATGCTTGACCAAAAAGGGAGCACATGCATTTAAAAGTTCAAGTAATACACTAAAATGATTCAGCCATTTTGCTGCTGAAACTGCCGTGTTCTTTATGGGAATAAGAGGCAGTTTTGTGTTTAATAAAAAGCTGAATACATAGTGTAATAAAATCCTAACTAACCTTCAAGGTGTTGGTGATAAGTTTGGGGTATTTCTCCTTGAGGTTTCATGCTTTTGAAGCTTGCATTCTCATCATCTTTCTAGTTGCTGCTGTCAAGTTTTTCAAGTGCAAATAAAAGGGTTTTGAGCTTGGTTAATTAGTTAGTTAAGTGTCTAAATCTTAACTAACTTAAAGGGTGGTGTTGGTGCATCAAAGGATTGGGTTTTACACACTTGAGGCTTCAAGTTAGAAGCTCATTTTGCATCACCTTCTTCTACTTTTTGCTGTCCAAAATTCAGCCCTCTACAATCTTAGAGGAGGTATAAAACTCTTCCTTTCTTGTTAATTAGTAAGCATTATTTCACAACTTGTTCCAAGATGGGATTTAGCTTTAATTGGTTTAATGATAACAAGTAAAATTGGTAATTTCACGCTTCCGTTTTATAATGATTCTTAAATGGTTTTAAGAGTTTCAAACATGTTAAATCCCAACAATAATAATAAGTAATGTGATAATAATAACAATAATAATAATAATAATAATAATAATAATAATAATAATAATAATAATAATAATAATAATAATAATAATAATAATAATAATAATAATAATAATAATAATAATAATAATAATAATAATAATAATAATAATAATAATAATAATAATAATAATAAGTGATAAGTAAACTACCTCAAAGAAGTAATCCTAAAAAAATACCCAAGTCCGGGTTTGAACCCATGACCTCTTGCTAACCCGTCAACACTCCTAACCATCTACTCCGATTCTGTTTTCCTGTTTTAATTAATGATTTAAAGTGACGTCCTCCAGATAGGGCCTGGAAGAATAACGTCAATAAATATATCAAATTACAGTTGTATAAACGAGAACGACTCTATATGAGACGTTTTATTGAGTTTTGCAGTGGAAGATAAATAGATTACATTGTATTTAATGAACAATGCATTAAATGTCCTTAATTGATATGATATGAAATGCATGACTCCAAGCATGGTAAGCAATCATCATTAAAGCAGCAGATATACAGCGAAAGCAATATTTAAGTTCCTGAGAATAAACATGCTTAAAAAGTCAACACCAGGTTGAGTGAGTTCATAGGTTTATCATAAATAATGATTTCAGTAATAGTGTTAGATCACAAGATTTTTGTTCATAAGCTTGGTCTCGCAGGGACCAATTAGTAGATCTCGCAGATCCAAAAGTTGTTCATAAAGTTGGTCTGACAGGGACCAAAAAGTAGATCATGCAGATCCAAAAGTTATTCATAAAGTTGGTCTTGCATGGAACAAAGAGTAGATCACGCAGATCCAAAAGTTATTCATAAGCTTGGTCTCACATGGACCAATTAGTAGATCACGCAGATCCAAAAGTTATTCATAAGCTTGGTCTCGCAGGGACCAATTAGTAGATCACGCAGAGCCAAAAGTTATTCATAAGCTTGGTCTCGCAGGGACGAATTAATAGATCACGTAGATCCAAAAGTTGTTCATAGTTTGCCCCAAAGACAAGTTATGTTTATACTTGTCGGATAGAGACTTAGTCGGACATAGCCGGGTATAGCGTAGTTTAAAGTTGGTACTTGTGTCTAGCGTGTAAAACAGTTATAAAAGTTGTGCATGTATTCTCAGCCCAAAAATGTAAAGAGTAAAAGGTATCTATAAACTCACCTTAAATAGCAGTTGAAGTATTCCTTGAAAGGAATGAAATGAATGGAAATAAGTGACCGGTATCTCAACCTAGAGATAGAATGTACGATCAGATGTTGTCTAATAGACATAAGTATAGTAACTATACCAATGATAATGTTTTTCTGAAAGAAATTCCATTTTCAGAAAGGTTACTATCTATGGAAAGTTTCCAGTTTTAGTAAGTTTCCATGTTTTGTAAGTTAGTGTTGAATACTAGTGAGTTGTTCTTAATAAGTCCACTACTTATTAAGTGTGTAAGTGACTAAGTGTTGTTCACTTAGTGAGTGTATGATTACTATAGTCGGGTTTGATATTGTGCACCATACCCAAACATCTATGCCACCGCCGAGTCACTTGAATGATATATTTTTATCGGTTGGCCCAAGATTTCTCGACCAAAATCTAAGTTTGGCATTTGAAATCCACAAGCGTCCCATAGTGGTACCAACGATCACCCTAGGCCTTAAGTAGCATTGAGGTTCATATATAGTGCACGTTATCTGGATTATAACCTTGGTAATAATAACGATAGTAATAATAATAATTGAAAATGGAAACATCACTCACGTATCAATATTGTGACTCAATATTGCAGGAAAAAGTACACAGATATAACGGACATTAGAAATGCTAGGTTAACCTCACGAACAATACTCATAACCTCCATAGCTATAACCCATACTTTCCTTAGCTCTATCCCGCTCATAAAATCCATTTTGAAATGACCCGCTCATGAATTCGTCGTAGTATTTTATGTATAAATAATAATATGTTATAATTTAGTAGGCTTATAACTACCTTTAGTGGTTTGATTATGTTATAATTCAGTAGGCTTATAACTATCTTTAGTGGTTTGATTATGTTATAATTCAGTAGGCTTATAACTACTTTCAGTGGTTTGATTCTTGATTCAGAATACTAATAATGAAGTGTAAGAACAAAGATGATAATGGAGAGAAAGAAAGAAACACTTTGTAAGTGTGTGAAATGGTGCAAATTTAATGCTTGCATTCATGAGTATTTATAGCCTAAAATTTCAATATAAAAATACATACTTTATGTACTAAAATTGACTATATGTATACTAGTTTATAATTTTATTTTTAGTCAACATAAGGATGTACTAGTTTATACTCTTTTATTTATTTTTAGTCAACATAAGGATGTATTTGTTTAGGATTCTTTTTAGTCTCATTATTATTATTATTATTATTATTATTATTATTATTATTATTATTATTATTATTATTATTATTATTATTATTATTATTATTATTATTATTATTATTATTATTATTATTACATTTACTACATGATAAGTATTATTTTTTTTACTAATTATATATATATATATATATATATATATATATATATATATATATGTATATGTATATGTATATATATATATATTCATTTTGAAATATTTATTTGAAATATTTATTTAATATTTAGTTTTTCAAAATCAATTATATTTTAAAATCATTTAAATAATAGAAATTATTATAACACGTAACGTTTTTAATTAATATATATATATATATATATATATATATATATATATATATATATATATATATATATATATATATATATATATTTACATAAAGTTGTTCGTGAATCGTCGGAATCATATAAAAGTTAGGTTTAAATTTAGTCAGAAATTTCCGGATTGTCATAATTTAATTCCCTTTAACCTGTATTCGTCTGTTTTCATCTTCTAATTCAACCATCATCATCGTCTAATTCATACCGTCGCTATTATCATTCTCCTGACCCAACATCACTCATCACCATATTTTTGGCCCAACACCAAAATGGATCTCGGCCCAAAATATAATTAAGTTCATGGTCCATAAAGAAAAAGAATTAGGGTGGCCCAACAAGAAAACATATACACATCGATGAAACGACCCGTCCTAATACATAAGGACGAATACAATAATATTTGGTTACATCACGAGGTACTTCACCTCTATATGATACATTTTACAAACATTGCATTTGTTTTTAAAAGACAAACTTTCTTTACAACGAAAGTTGACGGCATGCATACCAATTCGTAACATATCCAACTATAAATGACTTAATAATATTCTTGATAAACTCAACGACTTGAATACAACGTCTTTCGAAATATGCCATGAATGACTCCAAGTAATATCCTTAAAATGAGCTAATGCACAGCGGAAGATATATTTAATACCTGAGAATAAACATGCTTTAAAGTGTCAACCAAAAGGTTGGTGAGTTTATTAGTTTATCATAATCATTCCTTTCCATCATTTTAATAGACCATAAGATTTCATATATTGACATGCGTAACTCTCTAATTAAAATTCATTCATATGGATTGAACACCTGGTAACCGACCTTAACTGAATGCTTATAGAATGTCCCCATCATTCCGGGACTCACATCGGACATGATAAATCAAAGTACTAAAGCAGTTCAAATTCTCTGACTAGGGCTTGTTAGTTCCCATAGATCTATATTTAGGATTCATGTCAATTGGTGGCAATTATAATAAACACCAATTCTTAGGCTACCCAGCTAAAAAGGGCATATTCGGTTCGATAATCCAACCATAGAATGTAGTTTCGATCACTTGTGTCTATTTCGTAAAGCATTTATAAAAGCAGCGCATGTATTCGCAGTCCCAAAAATATATATAAAAAGGGAGTAAATGAAACTCACAATACGATATTTGTAGTAAAATATGCATACGACGGAACTGAACAATGTCGGGCTGGCCTCAGATTCACGAACCTATATCAATTGTATATCTATTAACACATATAATCGTAATCGAACAATTTATATACGTATTTATCAGTGATATTATTTTATAACTTATTTGTTTCATTAAAATATTTTAATATTACTAATAATAATATATTAATAATAATGATACTTATTAATGATAATGATAATACTATTAAGGATAATAATAATAATGATAAAAATAATAATACTAATATTTTTAAAAATAATGATTTTAATAAAAATGATAGTTTTTAATAATAATAATAATAATAATAACAACAATAATAATAATAATAATAATAATAATAATAACAATAATAATAATGATAATAATAATAATAATAATAATAATAATAATAATAATAATAATAATAATAATAATAATAATAATAATAATAATAATAATAATAATAATAATAATAATAATAATAATAATAATAATAAGATAATAAGAACTACCTTAAAGAGTTTTCCCAAAAAAAAATTGACAGAGCCCGAGCTCGAACCCAAGACCTCTCACTTAAAACCCGCATCCCTAACCACTCTTCTATGATTTCATTTCTGTTATTTATACCCGAACTATTTCTTATAACCCGTTTTCTGTTTCCATTTCTATCATCCTCTCTTCAGCCCAACAACACAAAAGGGGTTCAGCCCAACAAAACCCAACAACATGGCAGCCCAATAGAAATTCGAAGTGGATCTTCGGCCCAACCGAAAATTTACCATATTCGGCCCAAGCAGTGGTTTGATGATTTTAATAGAAAAAGAAGCCGTAAAAAAAATTAAGGGCTTTATAATCTTAATACACGTCCTCCTTCTTAATCCCATGTCACACTCCATTACCAACATCCTATCAGAAGAAAAAAAATATACCAGCTGGAAAGGAAAAAGGATGCAACGTCTTTATCATCAATCTTAATATCTATCCCACTTTTGTTGGTCAAAACTCTGCCCTTGATAAAATAAAACATGATATGTATATACCAAATTATCATCACCACATATTTATTAATTACAACATAAAAGAAACCAAGACTTTCCTTTTTTGTCTCCCACTATAGTTGGCCACTATATCCAACTAGTACACTAGGAATATTTGTCTAACAACAATGAATTAAAGCTCCTCATGAATCCCACTATCGATTTATAATGGAAGGTGGGGTATTTTCCTTTAAAGGTTGTCGACTAAGAAGAATTTTAAAAGGTACGTAACATGCGTGAGTGTGTGTGGTTTATTCAAGACTGAATATCATTATATATATGTATCCCAAGTTCTCAGTTGTCATACCTAGTAGGGTTTTCGATAAAGGGCTATATTGGTTGTTCTCCAACTGCGAACAGCAAAAAAAAAAATATAGGATGAGGGTGGTTGCAACATGCAGTAGCAGCAGAAGGTTGCAACAAAATTCGAGTTTCCTGGTTGTCTTATCAACGAGCAGAAGATAAAAGAAAAATATATATAGCAGTCATCTTCTTCTTTGTATAGTTGCATATTTAGTAACGTTTGATGGTGGGTGATCGCACGAAGGTGAAAGGTGGTGTTAGAATTTGAAACAGGAAAACAGAAACTGAAGTGGTTTAGTGGTGATAGGTTTTGATAGCTTTTGTTTATAAAGTAGTGATTAAGTTTGAAGATGGATGGTGAATTGGTGGTGGAGATCATGATTGATCAAGAAAACCGAAAGTGTGGTTGTTGAGTAATGGCGCTCGTAGTTCGTGGTGATCTCTATCTCTCTCTCTAATGTAACACATGTGCATAACCTATATAAAGAGAAAGGTGGTGATGGTTGTCGATCGAAGTATTCGAGCCAAGAAGGAACAAACAAAAATAGATAAAGTAGAAAATGAAGTGTAACAGATTCGTACGTTTGCTATTGATATTTAGCAACTTGATTTGATAAATTTTGTTTTGTTGTGATAATGAGATCGATTGGAATCCAGTTTCAAGACATAAAACAAATTCAATAAAGCTTGATAGTTACGTGAAACTGAATCCATTCTTATTTCTGATTACATTTATACCAATCAAGACTTTAATATCAGATAATAATTTAACGTGATTATATTATATAACAGAATACGTAATTACCTGCATATATATGTATATAGCTGTATTTATATATATATATATATATATATATATATATATATATATATATATATATATATATATATATATATATATATATATATATAACATATTTTGTATATGTATATGTATTTATATATATCTGATTTTATATATATATATCTGTTTATATACCTGTATAATAATGTTTATATATATAATAATTTTATTAATGATACTAATAATACTTCTAGTTATAATAATGTTAATAATACTGATTTTAATATTAATATTACTATTGATAATAATATTGAAAGTAATGATAATCATATTCAAACTTGTATCTAGATTTAATATATTACAATTTATTACTATTTACCAATTATTCAATATATTGAATCTTTAATATTTATTACTTATATATATATATATATATATATATATATATATATATATATATATATATATATATAATACGACATATAATATTACAAATTATAATTCCAATTACCATATATATATATATATATATATATATATATATATATATATATATATATATATATATATATATATATATCCACACATATCTATTTACAATTAATTTGTTCGTGAATCATCGGAAATGGTCGAAGGGTAATTGCATATATGAAAATAGTTCAAAATTTTTAAGATTTAACATTACAGTCTTTGCTTATTGTCTCAAAATCATATAAATATTGAGTTTAGATTTGGTCAGAAATTTTAGGGCCGTCACAGTACCTACCCGTTAAAGAAATTTCGTCCTGAAATTTGATCGAGGTGATCATGGCTAACAATAGAATGTTTTCATGACGTATATGAGTTGATAAATAGAGTTTTATCACTATTGAGTAATTGGGATAAAATAATTCGATTACTCGAATAGTATGAATGAAGCTATCGCAAATGAGGTAATAAATATTCATCTTGACTTTTGACGTAGTCTCGGTAGATTTTTCAGAATTTAAGGAATGAAAATCTTCGAAATCTATATAAGATTTGATTCTTCGGTAATTAAGGAAATTTAGGGTTCCTTTTTAATTAAATGAGATAATCTGCCTCAATTGCTACGTCTGATATTTCACTATAAATTGACCTCTTTCGTTCCATTATTTTTACCAATTCTTATACTTTCTTCCTCAATTCATACTTTTCAAAACATCCGTTAATATGCTCAATCCAGTTCTGATCCTTGATATTTTTTCTGACAATCGTATCTGTCATTCTTCTTTTCTATCTTCCACCAGAAGAATATTTTCACTTCTACCACGCTCTTGGGGTTATAGTATTCCTAATTCTCTCGTGTCTCTATATTGCTATACGCATTGATATACACGGTTTGTAATTTCTGTGTTGTTATTTTTCATTATATTTTCCCTTAATTTCCTGAACTTCATGCTTTTGTTTTCTTTTCTTGTAACAACCCTGATTTTTTCCGTTACTTCAGTTAACCTTCCGTTAGTTTATTTAACGGCGATTATTTATCTTTTATGCGTTTATGTGTAATAAATGCATACTTGACCTTTGGAGGGTGATAATAATTAATATGGGTTGATATTAATTCAAATAAATATTTCGGATAATGAAATAGATAAAAACGATACAATTTTGATAATAGCTTTTTGAGCAACGAAACGCTCGGGTTTATTTTAATAATTAATTTTATTAATTATTAACTTTTTAAAATATTTAATTTATTGGGTTTTTAACAAATTAAGCGATTGGTTGCGTTTAACGATCGGGTTAGCATTCTGGACCTTCGGTACAACTAAACGGCACTTAAAACGGACCACGATTACACAGAATTGCAAAACACGAGCCCGGGATACCCATAGAGGGCCCCATTCGGCCGACCCCTATACTCCCCCCTTTTATTTTTGTTTTGGGCTTATTAGTGCTAGTGGGGTGATTAAGTTTAGGCCCTAACTAATTATATTAAGCAAGCAATAATAGGAACTGTGATGACCCGGGAATTTCCGACCAAATTTTAAACTTAATCTTTATTGATTTTGACACGATAAGCAAAGTCTATTAAACAGAGTCTCATAATGTTTGAACTATTTTCATGAATACATTTGACTTTGACTATTCCCGACGATTCACGAACATTTATTGTAAATAAGGATGTTTATATATTATATAAATAAAAATAAGTATATATATAATATTTTGAATTAGTAAATTATATTCTATTTAATTGAAAACTAAAATGTAAAATAATACTTAGAATAATTAAGCTATTGTTAAAATAAATAGATATATATATATATATAAATATATGATATTATTATGAATCTATATGTATATATATGACTTCTATTAATAATTATTATTATAGTACAATAGATATAAAATATTAAAATATTAAAAATTCAATAAATGTTATCGTATAATATTATCTAATTAATAAATTGTAATATTTATATATTAAATGTAATTACAAGTTTAAGTATAATTGTTACATTATTGTTATTAATATTAGTGTTATTAGTATTATTAAAATTATAACATGAAATTTCTATATGTAATTTGTAATATTATTATTATACTATAAATTATAATACTATTATTTATAATATTAAGAGAATTATTATTATGGTTATAATTATTAATAAGATTAATTAATTTATAATTATACATTATAAATAAAAGAGATATATAAATACTGGTATAAATACAGATATATGAATATTACAGATTATAATCAAATAGATGTATATACATAATTAGATACAAATACAGATACATATATTTTATGATTTCGTATATATGAATATGATTTAATATCTGTATATATATAATGATTTCGTATTCTGTTTACAATCACTTTCCAACTGTATATCAATTTTGTTTTGTGTCTCTAAGGCTGTATACAGCATCATATTCGATCACAAGCCCAAACAAATGCAGTTGCAAGTCTTTATCAGTTTTTTTTTTTTTTTTTCCTTTCTGACTCCATTCTCCTGTCAAATCCATAAATTGATATATGATGATCAATTCCAGCTGTTAACTACAACATTAGACCATCCACTACCTCTAACAATTATACTATACCTTCAACAGCATTTAATTAAACTGAAATTGGTAGAAAAGTGAAGAGAAAATGTTGACTGCCATGTTCTTGAGTGATTTTCCAAAAAGCTCGATTAAATATCAATTTTCCAAAATTAGATATGCAGAGTTATTAGGAATTCCATGTTCAAACTTCCTTCAAAATCTCAGGTTCCAAATCTTCTTATCGAATTGTAATTTACCAGTCAAAGTTTTAAAAAACAAAAGTCAAACATATTTCTAAGATCGAATTGAAGGTTTATGTAATGTTTCTGTTACAATTAACAATCCCAGAAGTTTGTATGGGCCATTTGAAACACAATTTATGATATAACATTTATCTAAAACTTTCTTAAAATCAAAATCAAGAATTATTTTTTTTTCTCAAACCGTGAAACTGCAGTAGCAGTATATTTCTTATTTATTTATTTATTTTTTTTCGTTTACAATTAATAAACATTTGATACTAGTCGAGTGATATTATTATGAAGTAGTTATATCTCTGTTTTGATGATTTGTATTTTGGTCGAGTTAGAATTGAGTTGAGAGGAAGAAGATAAACAAGAAGATATAGGTTATATAAAAATAAACGAGGTATATTAACAGAAAACATAAACTGGAGGAGTGTTAAGGGCGTTTTCAGTTTAACGAGAGGTCACGGGTTCGAGCCCGATCCATAACTTTTATTTTTAGGAAAAGCTTTGATGAGGGTATACACTCTTATTTTTTTTTTTCTTCTTCTCTATCAATATTATTATTAGTTATTATTATTATGTTATTATTATTGTTATTATTATGATTATTATTGTTACTGTTATTATTAGTACTATAATTATTATTATAAGTATCATAATTATTATTACTAGTAATTATTATTATATACTAAGACTAATAATATAATTGATATTATCACTAATATTATTATCATTGTCATTATTAGTATTATTAATATATTAATTGTTGTTAAATGGTATCATTTATGAAATATAGATATGGTTACTAATATATGTATTAATATTATTATGATTAGGATTATCATTATTATTACGGAATATAATACAAGTTATCATTTTTCTCATTAATATTAGTACTAGTATCACTTTTATAACTATTAGTATTATTATTATTATTAAACAGAGGTATCATTATTAACAATATCTTTATTAATATTATCATTTTTAACAAAGTTATTATTATTATTATGGGTAAATCATTTAATATCATAACTACCATAAACAGTAAAATTAATATTGTTACAAGTACTATTATTAATATCATTGTTATTATCACTAGTAGAGTTATTATTAATATATGTATATTATTAATGTTATTATCATTATTTATTTTTACTAATATTAACTTAGTATAATAGAACTACTGTTTTGATAAACAAATTAAATACATACATAAATACATATATTTAACACATATAACATAACAAAATTTAATATTTTTATATATATATACTAAATGAACATATAAAACATACAACTATGAATACTAATAATTATACAACTGATATATATATATATATATATATATATATATATATATATATATATATATATATATATATATATATATATATATATATATATATATATATATATATATATATATATATATGTGTGTGTGTGTGTGTGTGTGTGTGTGTGTTCAATTACAACTATGAATATTAATAATTATACAACTGATATAGGTTCGTGAATCTGAGACCAACCCTGCATTGTTAGATGTCGTCTTATGTATTTTTACTACAAAATACATTAGGTGAGTTTCATTTGCTCCCTTTTACTCTTTACATTTTTGGGCTGAGAATACATGCAAATGCTTTATTAACTATTTTTCAATATTTATATGCGTGAGTTCATTTGATTCCCTTTTACTCTTTATATTTTTGGGACTAAGAATACATGCGCTGTTTTTACAACTGCTTTATTAAATACTTTGAAATATATTTTTGAACTGCGAATGCATGAAATGCTTTTATAACTGTTTTACGAAATAGACATAAGTAATCGAAACTACATTCTATGGTTGAATTATCGAAATCGAATGTGCCCTTTTTATCATGTTCGAAGTTTTCCCAGAATGATGGCGAATTTATCATGTTCGAAGTTTTCCCGGAATGATGGTAAATTTATCATGTCCGAAGTTTTCCCGGAATGATGAGGATATTCTTATATGCATTTTGTTAATGTCAGTTACCAGGTGTTCAATCCATATGAATGATTATTTTCGTCTATATGCATGGGACGTATATTTATGAGAAATGGAAATCTTGTGGTCTATTAAAATGATAGAAATGAATGTTTATGATAAACTAATAAACTCACCAACCTTTTGGTTGACACTTGAAAGCATGTTTATTCTCAGGTACGAAAGAAATCTTCCGCTGTGCATTTACTCATTTTTTAGATATTACTTGGAGTCATTCATGGCATTTGTCAAAAGACGTTGCATTCGAATCATCGAGTTCATCAAGATTATTATTAAGTCAATTATAGTTAGATATATTATGAAATGGTATGCATGCCTGTCAACTTTCGATGTAATGAAAGATTGTCTTTTCAAAAATGAAGGCAATGTTTGTAAAATGTATCATATAGAGGTCAAGTACCTCGCGATGTAATCAACTGTTATGAATCGTTTATAATCGATATGGACTTTGTCCGGATGAATTAGGATGGGTCATGAAAGTTGGTATCAGAGCGGTGGTCTTAGCGAACCAGGTCTGCATTAGTGTGTATAACTGATAAGTCGTTAGGATGCATTAGTGAGTCTGGACTTCGACTGTGTCTGCATGTCAACAGTTTTGCTTATCATTAGTGTTAAAAATTATTTTCTTATCATCCTTAAAGTCTAGACACGTCTTACTGCCTCTATTGCGTAGATAGTGTATAGAAAAAATTCATACCTTAGCGTATCTGCTAAATCATATATTATCGTATCTGTTACTTTAAACTTTGCCTGACATATTCCGCAAATTCCTCCGTAATCTACGAAATCTTTTGATATATATATATATATATATATATATATATATATATATATATATATATATATATATATATATATATATATATATATATATATATATATATATATATATATATATATATCCCATGTAAATAGAATATCACTCGATAGCCGGAAAATCATTTTATATCGAAAAATCCTTTATCCAATCGTATGAAATGGAATTTGTCATCAGTTCAAGTCCCTCGGATTCTGAAATGGAATCCTACTCAAGCTCCGAAAGCAGTGTGACCAGAATGGATCAACCAAGCAGTCATCATCAATTCTGGATGAATTGGGGATGGGTTCGTAGCCTCCTCAATCATTGGAGACAAGAAGAAGGTGATTCTTTCCATCCACCACATTGCCCTCTTGACGAAGAACCTGAAGCACTTACCGGCGAACCTATCCGAAACACCATTTTCTCTCTCATTTCCAGGGTATCTCGTCACGATTATATACTATACCAAATACTAGATCATATTTATCCGCTCGTCTGGACCAACAATCACCCCGGTGTAATAGAAGAAGTCAATGAGCTTCGCGCTCGGGTAGTGGCTTTGGAGAATATGGTGCAAAGATTACAAACACCAGCAGCAGCACCAACAGCATAACCAGTATCAACACCACCAACAACAACCGCATCGCAAACCTTAACTTCACAATCTGTCACACGAACATCAACGTCATACGCACCATAGATACCAAGGAGTACCAACAATAATTAATGATGAAGAATTGATCCATAACTTCATTAATATTCTGCGAAGAATATGTGGTTACTAATAGTTTTAGAGATTACTTATTCTAGCTCAAACCGAAAATCATATGAGTTTAATATCATATTGACTCCTTAAATCCATGGTTACATCTGAAGAAAATATATATTCAATATATTTTCATAAAGATTATAATTAAAAATCTTTTTGTAGAAACTGTTAATGGTGAAAATATTTTAACGGGTAGGTAATACCCGAGGAATATTTAGATTTCACATTAATATGTCACACCGTACATTCTTCGAATCAGATTCAATAGTCATTTACTATCCTACTTACATCCACCGATATACAAATCCGTTCACCACAGAATAACCATATTCATCCAATTTCATATTGGGATTTTGATTTATCAGAATACAACAAGTGGCATAATGAAGAAAACATTTGACAAAATAAAATTTGTTAGAAACAAACAAATTAACTATGAGAAATTTTGTTAAGAATCCATGCTAACTGTTCCTAGCTAATTATTCCTAGCTAACTGATTACCTTTTATTTTATCGCAATTTATTTATCGCAGTTTATTTATCGTAATTTATATTCTCGCAATTTTATTTATCGTCATTTAATTTCTGTTATTTACTTTACGCATTTTATTTATCGTCATTTAATTTCTGTATTTATTTTATGTACTTTAAATATCGGGACACGTATACAAGGTTTTGACATATCATATCGACGCATATATATATATATATATATATATATATATATATATATATATATATATATATATATATATATATATATTATTTGGAATAACCATAGACACTCTATATGCAGTAATGATTGAGTTCTCTATACAGGGTTGAGGTTGATTCTATAATAATATATATACTTTGAGTTGTGATCGAGTCTGAGACGTATACGGGTCACGATACGTATTAATTAATTCGAATATTATATATTAAATTATATATGAATTATTAGATTGCTAACTGTGGACTATCAACTGTGGACTACCAACATTAGACAATTAAAATGAATTAAAATATTTACTATAACATATGAAACTAAATAATTCTTCAAGTTTGCCACTTGATTTCATCTTAAACCTCATTTGTATCTTGACGATTACAATCTGTGTTCAAGCCTTTCATGATTCTTGAAAACATCTCAAACGAGAGGATGAACCAACCGCACTTCATCTACGAGAGAAAAGATTGATGCATTTAGTTATGCATCTGAAAAACTCTTGGAAACTGAATAAACGTTTAACACGTAGTTATGCAAATACTTAGTGTTATTATTACCCAAAATAACTTGATAATCTCTTTTCAAAGTAGCAAATTTTATCACAGCTTCAGCAAGATAACTTTGACTTTTTGTTCGAAACAACCTTATTATAACCTTTATATATATGCGTGCTCTTTTATTGTTACCGGGGAACCTTTCATATTCTACCATATTACCAGCAGATGTACCAGCAACCTCGTTTCTTATTGGTTTAAATCTCTCCGACAAATCATTATATTTATCTATTGAAGTCTCATCATGTACTCATCCGCATCTTGTAACAAGAATTTCCATACCAATTACCGGGAATCAACAAATCTGTATTGTGAGTCTCGCAATGTTTCCACATCAACAGTTATATGTATCCATATAACATTTATCTCTTAGAACTATGATCTTCCATTCTGAAATTCTGAAAAGCACCCATTCTACAAATCAATACTCTGAATGTTAAAAAAAAAAAGCTGAATGAAGCAGCAGAAACTGTAGACAACCATAAACGACCTTAACCGTCAGAAGTTTGATGATAAAGAATGAAGTGTTAGGAACGCTCAATAGAAAACTTAGTACCGAAAAGCGGATTATGCGAAACTATGAAAGAAGCCGTGGACAAATCACAAAGAATAAGTTTGACTTCAAAGAATCTAAATGATTCAATGTCTGCTAAAGTCTTTAGCGAATATCTTGCTCCTTACTCTAAACCCTTGCGGGCAATAGTCTCCATCATCCTCTGATCTTAGATATTTAAAGATATTATCGTATCTTTCATTATAAATATCCTCCATATTTCTGATGATATTTTCCTAACTATTCTTATCTGAAATCATTAATCTCTTCGTGCTATCAGTATTACATCATATAGAAACCATCATATAGAAACTGTTAGTTTCTATATTCTGTAAACTTTCGAGCTTAAAATATGAATGTTATTGAAGTAATGTTAGGAACTGATGCATGAGTTAATATAATATAATGACACTTGATCAACGTAATTATATTACAGTAAGTTATGCTGAGTTTCTAATGAAACGTGATAATGGTTCATAGTAGATTATACCATCATCATGTGTCATGTTATATAACTCTCACATTCTGCTTAACTTCTGAACATATCAAGAAAAGGTATTCTTGATGGTTTTATCTTCCGTGATGTTGATAAATTTAAAAATCAAATCGTGCTATCACGTTCCTTCCTGCTTAGAACATTATAATCATTCGAAACTCTATATCTACGAATTATGGACCATTATTCGGTTGACTTAAATTCGGGAAAAGAAGACAAGAGCATGAAACTCGGAAATATAAAGGAAAATATAAAGCCCAACAACAACACCGAAATTACAAACTGTGGATATCAGTGCGTATAGCAATATAAAGACACGGGAGGATTATAAATACAATAATCACTAGAGCATAGTAGAAATAAATAGATTCTTCCGGTGGGAGTTGGAAAAGAAGGACGATCATTGCGATAGTCAGCATGAGAACAAGGATTAGAACCGGATTAAGCATTATTATAATCTTTTGATATATGAAATGAGAAAGAAGGTATAGAAGTAGTGAAAACTAATGGAACAGAAAAGGTAAATTTATAATGGAAACATCAGGCGTAGTAATCGGGACAGACCATCGCATTTAATTAAAGAGATCCTAATTTCCTTAAATCTCGAAGAATCAGATCTTATAGATTTACAAGATTTTCTTTTGAATCCCTTGAATTCCGGAATTCAAACCAGACTACGTCAAAAGTTAAGACACGTCTTATTTTTCTAAAATCAACCATGACTACGTCACCGGTTAAGACAAATCTGCATTTACTCATCTCAATCCTTTGTGATAGTTTCACTCGTACTCTTCATAAAAATCGAATTATTTTCTCCTTATTACTCAATGGTAATAAAACTCTAATTATCAGTTGTTATGAGTCATGAAAACATTTTTATTGTTAACCATGACCAGCTCACTCAAATTTCGGGACGAAATTTCTTTAACGGGTAGGTACTGTGATGACCCAGGAATTTCTGACCAAATTTTAAACTTAATCTTTATTGATTTCGACACGATAAGCAAAGTCAATTAAACTGAGTCTCATAATGTTTGAACTATTTTCATGAATACATTTAACTTTGACTATTCCCGACGATTCACTAACATTTGTTGTAAATAAGGATGTTTACATATTATATAAATAAAAATAAGTATATATATAATATTTTGAATTAGTAAATTATATACTATTTAATTGAAAACTAAAATGTAAAATAATACTTAGAATAATTAAGCTATTGTTAAAATAAATGGATATATATATATATATATATATATATATATATAAATATATGATATTATTATGAATCTATATGTATATATATGACTTCTATTAATAATTATTATTATAGTACAATAGATATAAAATATGAAAATATTAAAAATTCAATAAATGTTATCGTATAATATTATCTAATTAATAAATTGTAATATTTATATATTAAATGTAATTACAAGTTTAAGTATAATTGTTACATTATTATTATTATTATTAATATTAGTGTTATTAGTATTATTAAAATTATAACATGAAATTTCTATATGTAATTTGTAATATTATTATTATACTATAAATTATAATACTATTATTTATAATATTAAGAGAATTATTATTATGGTTATAATTATTAATAAGATTAATTAATTTATAATTATACATTATGAATAAAAGAGATATATAAATACTGGTATGAATACAGATATATGAATATTATAGATTATAATCAAATAGATGTATATACATAATTAGATACAAATACAGATACATATATTTTATATAAATAAATGAATATGATTTAATATCTGTATATATATAATGATTTCGTATTCTGTTTACAATCACTTTCCAACTGTATATCAATTTTGTTTTGTGTCTCTAAGGCTGTATACAGCATCATATTCGATCACAAGCCCAAACAAATGCAGTTGCAAGTCTTTATCAGTTTTTTTTTTTTTTTCCTTTCTGACTCCATTCTCCTGTCAAATCCATAAATTGATATATGATGATCAATTCCAGCTGTTAACTACAACATTAGACCATCCACTACCTCTAACAATTATACTATACCTTCAACAGCATTTAATTAAACTGAAATTGGTAGAAAAGTGAAGAGAAAATGTCGACTGCCATGTTCTTGAGTGATTTTCCAAAAAGCTCGATTAAATATCAATTTTCCAAAATTAGATATGTAGAGTTATTAGGAATTCCATGTTCAAACATCCTTCAAAATCTCAGGTTCCAAATCTTCTTATCGAATTGTAATTTACGAGTCAAAGTTTTGAAAAACAAAAGTCAAACATATTTCTAAGATCGAATTGAAGGTTTTATGTAATGTTTCTGTTACAATTAACAATCCCAGAAGTTTGTATGGACCATTTGAAACACAATTTATGATATAACATTTATCTAAAACTTTCTTAAAATCAAAATCAAGAATTATTTTTTTTTCTCAAACCGTGAAACTGCAGTAGCAGTATATTTTTTATTTATTTTTTTTTCGTTTACAATTAATAAACATTTGATACTAGTCGAGTGATATTATTATGAAGTAGTTATATCTCTGTTTTGATAATTTGTATTTTGGTCGAGTTAGAATTGAGTTGAGAGGAAGAAGATAAACAAGAAGATATGGGTTATATAAAAATAAACAGGGTATATTAACAGAAAACAAAAACTGGAGGAGTGTTAAGGGCGTTTGCAGTTTAACGAGAGGTCACGGGTTCGAGCCCGATCCAGAACTTTTATTTTTAGGAAAAGCTTTGATGAGGGTATACACTCTTATTTTTATTTTTTCTTCTTCTCTATCATTATTATTATTAGTTATTATTATTGTTATTATTATGATTATTATTGTTATTATTATTATTAGTACTATAATTTTTATTATAAGTATCATAATTGTTATTACTAGTAATTATTATTATATACTAAGACTAATAATATAATTGATATTATCACTAATATTATTATCATTGTCATTATTAGTATTATTAATATATTAATTGTTGTTAAATGGTATCATTTATGAAATATAGATATGGTTACTAATATATGTATTAATATTATTATGATTAGGATTATCATTATTATTACGGAATATAATACAAGTTATCATTTTTCTCATTAATATTAGTACTAGTATCACTTTTGTAACTATTAGTATTATTATTATTTTTAAACAGAGGTATCATTATTAACAATATCTTTATTAATATTATCATTTTTAACAAAGTTATTATTATTATGGGTAAATCATTTAATATCATAACTACCATAAACAGTAAAATTAATATTGTTACAAGTACTATTATTAATATCATTGTTATTATCACTAATAGAGTTATTATTAATATATGTATATTATTAATGTTATTATCATTATTTATTTTTACTAATATTAACCTAGTATAATAGAACTACTGTTTTGATTAACAAATTAAATACATACATAAATACATATATTTAACACATATAACATAACAAAATTTAATATTTTTATATATATACGAAATGAACATATAAAATATATATATATATATATATATATATATATATATATATATATATATATATATATATATATATATATATGTGTGTGTGTGTGTGTGTGTGTGTGTGTTCAATTACAACTATGAATATTAATAATTATACAACTGAAATAGGCTCGTGAATTCGATACCAACCCTGCATTGTTAGATGTCGTCTTATGTACTTTTACTACAAAATACATTAGGTGAGTTTCATTTGCTCCCTTTTACTCTTTACATTTTTGGGCTGAGAATACATGCAAATACTTTATTAACTGTTTTACAATATTTATATGCGTGAGTTCATTTGATTTCTATGGTTGAATTATCGAAATCAAATGTGCCCTTTTTATCATGTCCGAAGTTTTCCCGGAATGATGGCGAATTTATCATGTCCGAAGTTTTCTCGGAATGATGGTAAATTTATCAAGTCCGAAGTTTTCCCGGAATGATGAGGATATTCTTATATGCATTTTTTAATGTCGGTTACCAGGTGTTCAATCCATATGAATGATTATTTTTGTCTCTATGCATGGGACGTATATTTATGAGAAATGGAAATCTTGTGGTCTATTAAAATGATGGAAATGAATATTTATGATAAACTAATGAACTCACCAACCTTTTGGTTGACACTTGAAAGCATGTTTATTCTCAGGTACGAAAGAAATCTTCCATTGTGCATTTGCTCATTTTATAGATATTACTTGGAGTCATTCATGGCATTTTTCAAAAGACGTTGCATTCGAATCGTTGAGTTCATCAAGATTATTATTAAGTCAATTATAGTTGGATATATTATGAAATGGTATGCATGCCTGTCAACTTTCGATGTAATGAAAGATTGTCTTTTCAAAAACGAATGCAATGTTTGTAAAATGTATCATATAGAGGTCAAGTACCTCGCGATGTAATCAACTGTTGTGAATCATTTCTAATCGATATGGACTTCGTCCGGATGGTTTAGGACGGGTCATGAAAGGAACCCTTCCCCATAATTTTTCTTAGTCGACTATTTTTGTTCCCTCCCTCCCTTGCTGCTGGCCATCGCCCATAACACACACACACACACCCAAAATTTATTTTTGATCAATCTTGCTTCATCAAAGTCTCAATTCGTGTCATCCTCTACGCGCGTGTATCGTTAATTTTGTGATCTAAGGTATAATTACATGAACCCTAATTCTTAAAATTTGATTTTTATAAGAGTTTCATAGTTATGTTGTCAATTGCTCAAGTCTATACGCGTACGTGTTAATTGTTATCGTTATTTTGATTGTTTGATGCGCTAGGGTTTAAAAACGAATTTGTATTTTCTTGATCAGAAAAATTAAGTTTTTCAAATGTAAATTATTATGTTATAATAAGATTCCTTGCGAAAAAATATTGAGTTTAGGCTTTGGATTCGCTTGATTTCGTTTCCGTATGATTATGTTATGTCAATTTGAATTATCGTTGTGTTTTTGTTGCTTGATCAGAAAATATAGTGTTGATAGACAATGAATTGGCTTGTGAAACTTATACCACTAAAAATATAGTTTAAAAACACTCAATTTAGACTAGGAAATCTTGTCGTTTGCTTATGTATAACCCGAGATATGCTTGAATTAGTGTAAAAGTAGTTTTATATAGCACTTGCATGAAAATAACCTTGTATGATAAAATGTGTTAACTTCTGTGATTAAAGCATTGAATATTTGAAAATTAGACAAAAAGTACTTCATATTTCATGTGGATATCATAGGCTAATTGTATCTAGATCTTCGGATAATCGCGTACGAATGTGACTAACTAAATGCGAATCGAAACTGTAACTTGCTCACGGTTTTGTACTCTGTGTATTGTGTATATTGCATGAGCATGTATTCTTCTAGAAAATGAAACTTAACATGATATGTGACTTATTTTTAGTTTATGTCAATCTTTGAAACCTTATTCATTGGGCACAATAGAGCCATACTTTATGTAAATTCTGATTTGAGCTGAAAACTGAATGTTCAACTTGCACGAAAAACTGTACAAATTGGCTAAACAAAAGTTGCTAGATTTTTGTTATGTGTTACTTTGACTTGTCCTTGAACTATGGCCACTGGTCTTGTATCAATTTCATGTTCCTAACTCTGGTTATAGCCAAAATGAAATCAGTGCGCGGTCAGAAACTGACTTGGCAAACCCCAAATGTATCTCTTCTGATTCCTCACTTTTAATTGTCGTATGAGTCCCTGAACGGACTTTTTGGAATCAATTTTAAGTATATTTATGATTTGGAGTTTGTCATGTTTACTTGAATTTTGTACTATCAGATAATGTGCTAAGTATGCTACGTGTTCATGAACTTTGTGCATAACAATAAACTGAAATTGTGAAAATGATCATTCATGACCTGAAACGTATTGTTTGACTTAGGTTTGACATGTTGACCAATATTTGACATGAAACTACTGATGTTGAATTTAGTTGACCAGATATACCAAGTTTGACTTTTAGTTTGACTTCAGTTGACTTTGTTTGACTTGCGTGAATTACTTGACTATATGTTGACTTTTACTTTGAAACGCGTCGAGTCGAGCAATAAGACAATGTACACTATGAAACCACGCTTATTTAAGATATATATATTGACCAACCTAAATACGTATACTTAGGTTGCATTACTCGGCTATAAACCATACAAGTTAATTATTCACTTTTCAATCCGAGCTTTATTCAAAGGTGAGTCTACAGTCCCGCTTTTTACATGTTTTCAGGGATGAGAATACACGCTGGTATACTTACATTTTCAAATACTTTTGTATTGACATGAGTACTATATATATGCATATTGAGTTTGTTCAAAAAGCCTCTAGCTTGAATACTTTTAATACCATCGGTGTAAGCACAATTTAGATGGATGGATCCGTTAGGTTGACAACCTCACCCACTATAAAAACTGTGGTGTATTTACTTTGAACATTAAATACATTTGAACAAGTGTATAACATTTTAGAAGGTAAAGGTGGGTATAGTGGCTTCTATACTCGGATCATTGCTAGTATTCAGGTGCTCAGATTATGCAAACGTTAAAATCTTGTGGTCAAGGAAATTAAATTATTTTTCTGATAACTGTTTTTTAGATAATATACAACATTATTTAAGACTGTGGTTTATGAACAAATGAGATAGAAATTTGACATGGTATTTTCTACAAATATTTGAAGCTTGACATGATAGTATCAACAAACTTTTGAAAAGGGACATGGTGTTGTCTACAAACTTTTAACATTATACCTTGGTGGTCTTCTACTAATAAACGTTTTCGGAAGATTGTTTCTTAAACATGCCGTATTGTTTGCCTAAAACATGTAGATTCACTCAACATTATTGTTGATCCGTTTTGCGTGTTTTATTCTCAGGTATTAATTGCTTCCGCTGTAGAATATTGCCGTTACGTAGAAGTCAAGCCAAGCACTGGGACCAGAGTTAACATTCCGTTAAAGGAATTTTTGACGGGTGTTAAAGTTGGTATCAAAGCTTTGGCTATAGGGAACTAGGATACATTAGTGTGTCTAACTGTAGGGTGCATTAGTGAAGTCTAGTCTATAGCCGTGTGTCTTGGACGACTTTTATGCATCATACTTGCACAGTTTGTGACACCATGCGACATATAGGACTACACATTACATCACGTACATATACACCCTATACCCATATGATATGGACCTGAACTAAATGCTATACTACGAATCACATATGTACCCGCGACGCGGGGTTTCACTAAATTAAGTTGACTACGCCATCTTGAACTTATGGAGTGATGTCGAATGGAAATGTGAGATAGCGTAATGTAATGACCGGGATTACATTACGGTAACTCATATGGAAGTTTCGACATCGCAAAATAAGGAATTGGGACCGAGTCAAGTTGGTTATTTGGATAATCAACGTTTAGGAAACGAACCATGTAATCCCAAATGTGAGAAGAAATATACAATGTGCAAACTAATTGTTAATATAACTTTTAAGTAACTTGTAATCATGACACAACTTGTCACTGCTTGACACTGACCGCCACCACCGATCACTACTTGTCACTACAAAGACACTACTTGAACACACTCGTCACCTCATACCACCACTCAACACTGTTTAACGCTATAAACTACTACTCAACACCACCTCTTGAAATGTCCCGTTCATATTGATATTAAACGTTCCATATTAATTGATTTCGTTGCGAGGTTTTGACCTCTATATGAGACGTTTTTCAAAGACTACATTCATTTTTAAAACAACCATAACCTTTATTTTATCTATAAAGGTTTAAAAAGCATTACGTATATTATCAAATAATGATAATCTAAAATATACCGTTTACACACGACCATTACATAATGGTTTACAATAAGAATATATTACATCAAAAATAAGTTTCTTGAATGCAGTTTTTACATAATATCATACAAGCATGAACTCTAAATCTTGTCCTTATTTTAGTATGCAACAGCGGAAGCTCTTAATAATCACCTGAGAATAAACATGCTTAAAACGTCAACAAAAATGTTGGTGAGTTATAGGTTTAACCTATATATTATCAAATCATAATAATAGACCACAAGATTTCATATTTCAATATACATCCCATACATAGAGATAAAAATCATTCATATGGTGAACACCTGGTAACCGACATTAACAAGATGCATATAAGAATATCCCCTATCATTCCGGGAAATCCTTCGGACATGATAAAAACGAATTCGAACTACTAAAGCATCCCGTACTTTGGATGGGGTTCGTTAGGCCCAATAGATCTATCTTTAGGATTCGCGTTAATTAGTAGATTGGTTTACTAATTATTAGGCTACCAAGCAAAAGGGGCATATTCGGCTTCAATCATTCACCCATATAATGTAGTTTCAATTACTTGTGTCTATTTCATAAAACATTTATAAAACTACATGTATTCTCATCCCAAAATATTAGATTTTAAAAGTGGGACTATAACTCACTTTCACAGATTTTTACTTCTTCGGGAAGTAAGACTTGGCCACTGGTCGATTCACGAACCTATAACAAATATGTACATATATATCAAAGTATGTTCAAAATATATTTACAACATTTTTAATACGTTTTAATGTTTTAAGTTTATTAAGTCAGCTGTCCTCGTTAGTAACCTACAACTAGTTGTCCATAGTTAGATGTACATAAAATAAATTGATATATATTATCTTGACCCAATCCACGACCCAGTGTATATACGTCTCAGGCTAGATCACAACTCAAAGTATATATATTTTTGGAATCAACCTCAACCCTGTATAGCTAACTCCAACATTACTACATATAGAGTGTCTATGGTTGTTCCAAATAATATATATAGATGGGTAGATATGATATGTTAAAACATTTGCATACGTGTCTATGGTATCCCAAGATTACATAATATATTAGAATACATGTATAATACAATATAAGTTAGCTATGATCTGATTAATATAGATTTGTTACAATATTTCCCGTAGCTACAACAATAAAAAAAATATCCAATCTTGTTTTACCCATAACTTCTTCGTTTTAAATCCGTTTTGAGTGAATCAAATTGCTATGGTTTCATATTGAACTCTATTTTATGAATATAAACAGAAAAAGTATAGTTTTATTGTCGGAAATATAAGTTACAAGTTGTTTTTGAAAGAGGTAGTCATTTCAGTCAAAAGAACGACGTCTTAATGACCATTTTGAAAAACATACTTCCACTTTGAGTTTAACCATGATTTTTTGATATAGTTTCATGTTCATAAGAAAAATAATTTTATCATAAGAACAACTTTTAAATCAAAGTTTATCATAGTTTTTAATTATCAAACCCAAAACAGCCCACAGTGTTACTACGACGGCGTATGTCCGGTTTTACGGTGTTTTTCGTGTTTCCAGGTTTTAAATCATTAAGTTAGCATATCATATAGATATAGAACATGTGTTTAGTTGATTTTAAAAGTCAAGTTATAAGGATTAACTTTTGTTTGCGAACAAGTTTAGAATTAACTAAAATATGTTCTAGTGATTTCAACTTTAAACCTTCGAATAAGGTAGTTATATATATATGAATCGAATGATGTTATGAACATCATTACTACCTCAGGTTTTGTGGAAAAACCTACTGGAAATGAGAAAAATAAATCTAGCTTCAAAGGATCCTTGGATGGCTTGAAAGTTCTTGAAGTAGAATCATGACACGAAAACAAGTTCAAGTAAGATTTCCACACGAAATAAGATTGTTATAGTTATAGAAATTGAATCAAAGTTTGAATATGAGTATTACCTTGTATTATAAAGATATATTACTGTAAATAAGAAAGATTTATTGAGGTTGGATAATCACTTTACAAGATTGGAAGTAAGCTAGGAAAATTGGAAGTATTCTTGATTTTATGAAATTAGAACTTATAGAATTTATGAAGAACACTTAGAACTTGAAGATAGAACTTAAGAGAGATCAATTAGATGAATAAAATTGAAGAATGAAAGTGTTTGTAGGTGTTTTTGGTCGTTGGTATATGGATTAGATATAAAGGATGTGTAATTTTGTTTACATGTAAATAAGTCATGAATGATTACTAATATTTTTGTAATTTTATGAGATATTTCATGATAGTTGCTAAATTATGGTTCCCACATGTGTTAGGTGACTCACAAGGTCTGCTAAGAGCTGATCATTAGAGTGTATATACCAATAGTACATACATCTAAAAGCTGTGTATTGTACGAGTATGAATACGGGTGCATACGAGTAGAATTGTTGATGAAACTGAACGAGGATGTAATTACAAGCATTTTTGTTAAGTAAAATTATTTTGATAAGTGTCTTGAAGTCTTTCAAAAGTGTATGAATACATATTAAAATACTACATGTATATACATTTTAACTGAGTCGTTAAGTCATCATTAGTCGTTAAATGTAAATGTTGTTTTGAAACCTTTAGGTTAACGATCTTGTTAAATGTTGTTAACCCATTGTTTATAATATCTAAAGAGATGTTAAATTATTACATTATCTTGATATTATGATATATTAATATATCTTAGTATGATATATATACAGTTAAATGTTGTTACAATGATAATCATTACATATATGTCTCGTTTCGAAATCATTAAGTTAGTAGTCTTGTTTTTACATATGTAGTTCATTATTAATACACTTAATGACATGTTTACTTATTATTTCATGATTAAACATAGTGTATCAATATCTTATTATGATTCATATGTATTTAGTAAGACGTTGTTATAACGATAATCGTTATATATATATATCGTTTTTGAGGTTTCTTAATTCAATAGTCTCATTTTTATGTATATATGAAAGGACCCGTTCATATACATTATAAACGATTCACAATAGTTGATTACATCGCCAGGTATTTGACCTCTATATTATACATTTTACAAACATTGCATTCGTTTTTAAAAGATAAACTTTCTTTACATCAAAAATTGACGGCATGCATACCATTTCATATTACATCCAACTATAATTGACTTAATATTAATCTTGATGAACTCAACGACTCGAATGCAACGTCTTTCAAAGTATGTCTTGAATGACTCCAAGTAATATCCTTAAAATGAGCTAATGCACAGCGGAAGAATTCTTTAATACCTGAGAATAAACATGCTTTAAAGTGTCAACCAAAAGGTTGGTGAGTTCATTAGTTTATCATAATCCATCATTTTCGTAATAGTAATAGACCACAAGATTTCAGTTTCTATAAATATCTGTACACTCGCAAGTGTATAAAAGTATTCTATAAGTTGTAGGCACCCGGTAACAAGCTTTAACGTTCATGTTTTACCCTCTGAAGTACACCAGATCAGGTGTGTTTAAAATAATCTCGAAGTACTAAAGCATCCCATAGTCAGGATGGGGTTTGTCAGACCCAATAGATCTATCTTTAGGATTCGCGCCTACCGTACATAGACAAGTAGTTTAATGTTACCAAGCTAAGGGTATATTTCTGGTTTAAACCCACATATAATTAGTTTTAGTACTTGTGCCTATTTCGTAAAACATTTATAAATCAGCGCATGTATTCTCAGCCCAAAAATATATATAAAAAGGGAGCAAATGAAACGCACAATACTGTATTTCGTAGCAATTATGTATATGACGGCACTGAACAAGTGCAGTGTTTGTCTCGGATTCACGAACCTATATTAAGTATATATATTTATATGTTGGTCAATATCTGTCTAACAATTTAGGTCAAGTCGTAGTGTATCACAATCCTAATGCTCGAGACCGACATGCAAAAGTCAATAAAAGTCAACTTAACCCAAAATGACTTCCAAAATCTATACATGTTTATTATATAACTTATATATAGTAGTTTTATATATTTAAATATATTTATCAGATCTTATTATACTAAATAATACAAGTCATTTATTAATAAATAAAAATTTATATTAAAATTCATATATGATAAAAATATACTTTTATATATCTCAAATAATAAAATTTATAAAATTCACTTAATATCATAAAAATATAGTCGTATGTATTATTAATGTAATTACATTACGTGTGGTAAAAATATCTTTGTACGCATATTTACTTGATAAAATAATATTGATAATAATAATAATGATAAAAATAATAAAATGATAGTTTCAATAAAAATATTAATTTTTAGTAATAAAGATAATTTTAGTAATAACATCAACTGATAACAGTTATAATAATCGTTTTAATAATAATATTAAAATTAATGATAATTCAGTTGACCATATCTTTTAATCCGTTCATCGAAACCACACGATTTCGAAATGAAAAGTTATTAATTTTTTTCTTCAGATTTTCAACGACATGCATATCATATAACTTATCTCAGTAGCATATGTATCAAATTCGTGATTTATCATAAACTATTTAACGACGAAACTAAGCATACAAACATGCATAATCATATATACTCGAGCACTAGTCAGGGATACACTATTAATATATAAAAGATAAGATATGAATGCTCACATATCAATATTGTGATTCAATATTGCAGGAAAGTACGTAGACGCAACGAAAATGATAAACGTTAGGTTGACCTCACGAGCAATACCCTCGATCAATACCCATAACCTTCATAGCTATAACCCATAATTTCCTTAGCTCTATCCCATTTGAAAACTTATTTTGAAATCGTCTGAATATAACTTCGTCGTAGTATTCTATGTACACTAATAATATCTTGAAATAATACTAAGTAAATATATATATATATATATGTAATTCGATTGAGAGAGTTTAGAGAAATATATTTTCAAGTTTCTATGAAATAATGAAACCTATTGAATTCTATTTATAATAGATTTTTGAATTATTAAAGTGAATTATTAAAGTATGAATTATTAAAGTGAATTATTAAAGTATGAATTATTAAAGTGAATTATTAAAGTATGAATTATTAAAGTGAATTATTAAAATATGAATTATTAAAGTTAAAGTAAAGTAAAAGTAAAGTAAAAGTAAAGTAAAAGTATAGTAAAAGTATAAAACTATGTACGTATAATACGCGTATAAAAATATATATAATATTAATTTAAATCGTTATATATATATATATATATATATATATATATATATATATATATATATATATATATATATATATATATATATATATATATATATATATATATATATTTAATAAAATAAAATATAAATATCGTTATCTTTATCATACTGGTTAAGTAATGAGTTGTAAAAAAAAAAAATAGATTTCTTAAATCACAGTGGACCTCATAACATAGGCCCGTAATCATATCATAATGTATCTGATAATTCAATCATTTGATATTATCTCTTAATTCTGTCGATAAATATATCGAAACAAATATGTTTATGTAAAGTATCATATATCTAATACTTTGTTAATGTTTTCAGTTAATATTATATATTATATATACATATCTATATACACATAATTGTTCGTGAATCGTCGAACACGGTCAAAGGGTAATTGATTACATGAATGTAGTTCTAAACTTTTTGAGATTCAACATTACAAATTCTGCTTATCGTGTCAGAAACATATAAAGGTTAAGTTTAAATTTGGTCGGAAATTTCCGAGTCGTTACAGTACCAACCCGTTAAAGAAATTTCGTCCCGAAATTTGATCGAGGTCGTCATGGCTAACTATAAAAATATTTTCATGACGAATATGAGTTGATAAATAGAGTTTTATCATCTTTGAGTAATATAGATAAAACAATTTGATTACGCGAAGAGTATAAGTGAAGCTATCGCAAGAGAGTGAAATGAGTAAACGTATATTCATTTTAACCGATGACGTAGTTATGATTGATTTCCGGAATTCATGGGATTTAAAGAAAATCTTTGCAATAAGATTTGGTTCTTCGGTGATTAAGGAAATCAGGATCTTCTTTGATTAAATGCGATAATCTGTCTCGATTTCTCTGTCTGATATTTTACTATAATTCCACCCCCTTCGTTTCTTTATTTCCACAGCTCACACCTTCTAGTCTTTCTCCCCAATTCATACTTTAAAGCAGTCGTTAATATGCTTCATCCAGTATTGATTCTTGATATACTTTTAACTTTCATATCTGACATTCTTCTTTTTCATCTACCACCGGAGGAAGTTATTTTCTTCTACCATTACCTTGGGGTTATTGTGTTTTTCATTCTCCCGTGTCTTTATATTGCTATACGCATTTATATACACGGTTTGTAATTTCGGGGTTGTTATCGGGCTTTATATTCTCCATTATATTTCAGAGCTTCATGCTTTCATTTTCTCATCCCGATCTTAAGTCAAGCGGATAATAGTCCAGAATTCGTAGATATGAATTTTTGGATGAACATAGTTAATGTTCCAAGAAGAAAATCGTAATGGCACGATATTGATTTGGCAAATTACCAGAATATCCGAAAATATAGAGCTATCAAGATGATATGTTCTTAATATGTTTGAAAATTGGGTAGAATGTAAGAGTCGTGTAAACAGTACATGATGACGGTATGTTCTGTGAATCATCACGTTCCATTAGAAACTCAGCATGACTTACTGTAATATAATCACGTTGATCAAGTGTCATTATATTATACTAACTCATGCTTCAGTTCCCAACACCACTTCAAAAACATTCCTATTTTAAATTCAAATTTTTTTTTTAAATTTAGAAACTAACACAGTTTCTTTTTATGTTGTAACGCAGATATTGCGAAGAGATAAAAGATATCGGATAAGAATAGTTGTGAAAATATCTTCAGGAATATCGAAGATATTATAATAAAAGATACGATAATATGGATGATGAAGAAGATTTGTCTGTGAAGGTTTAGAATAAGAAGTAAGGTGTTTGCTAACGATTTCAGTAGAAACTGAATCATTTGGATCCTTTGAAGGCAGGTTTAGTCTTTGTGATTTGTCCACAGCCTCCTTCATGGTCTGCTCAATCCGTTTTCCAGTTTCAAACCTTCTCTTTTTCTCAGCTTTACCACCATACTATTCTTTATCGTCAAACTTTTGACTGTTAAAGTCATTTACAGTTTTTGCTGCTTCATCAGCATTTTTCCAACTTCGGAGAACTAGTTCATAGTTTGGGATGTTTTTCAGAAAATTCACATTCGAAGTATGTAAGTCTAGGAGATAGACGTTATATGTATAACTTTTGACGTAAAATTGTCGCGAAATTCAAAATACTGATTGCTAATTACCAGTAGTTGGTGTGACAATTATTGTTACAGGATGTAGGTGAGTACATGATGGGGTTTTAATGAATAAGTATAGTGGCTTTTCGGAGAGGCTTAAGTCGAAGGTTAATGAAGTTGTTGATAAGTTTACTGCTAATGTGGCGAGATATGAAAGGTTCCCCGGTAACAATGATGAAGGGGTAATTGTTATAATAAGGTTTATTCGTATAAACAAATGTAGGTGATTTGCTGGAGCTGTGACAAAACTGTCTATTTTGGAAAGAGATTGAAAAATTATATTTGGTAATAAATATCAAAGGATCTGACACGGATACGTGTTAAACTATAACTTTGGTTTCGAGAGCTTTTCATATGCATGACAGTGGGTAATATGTGGTTGGATCATCATCTCGCATGTCTTTAGGAATTTCGAAGTGTTTGAACACATATTGTAATTGTTAATATGCATATGATGTTCTAAGATTTTGAATGATACAAATATTTTTGTGAGTTCCATGAATAGAAATGAGGTTCTAGGACAGTTTTGAAGTCAAAGTATAGTTTTGAAAGATGTAGGAATCTAAGAGTGATGCTTTCGGTTATATCTTGAATCGAATTCTGAGATTTCAAAATCAGAATATGTAATTAGATTTTGAATGAGTATGAGTAGGGAGTATAATGGATTATTTGCTGAATCAGATTCGAAGAATGTAACATATTAATTATGAATTTATATATCTCTCGAGTATTACCTACCCGTTAAAAAAATTTTCACAATTAATATTTTGTACAAAAGAATTTTATTACAGTATTTATGGAAATATATATGTGTATATTTCTTCAGATGTAATATTGATTTAATGAGTTAATATTAAATTAAACTCATTTGATTTATGGTTAAGGCTAAGATAGATAATTTCTAAACTTTAGAAATTACATAATCGCCGTAGAATGTTTCCCCAATGAAGTTATGAATCAATACTTCATCGTTGTGGTATTCCTTGGTATCTACATGGCGTATGACGTCGATGCTCGTGGGACAGATTGTGAAGTTGAGGTTTGCGATGCGGTTGTTGTTGGTGGTGGTACTGGTACTGTTGATGTTGTTGATGGTGGTACTGGTTATGCTGCTGGTGCTACTGCTGGTGTTTGTAACCTTTGCACCATATTCTCCAAAGCCACTACCCGAGCGCGAAGCTCGTTGACTTCTTCTATTACACCGGAGTGATTGTCGGTTCGGACGAGCGGATAAATAAGATCTAGAATTTGGTGTAGTATATAATCATGACGAGATACTCTGGAAATGAGAGAGAAAATGGTGTTTCGGACAGGTTCGCCGGTAAGTGCTTCAGGTTCATTGCCAAGAGGGCAATGTGGTGGATGAAAGGGACCGCCTTCTTCTTGTCTCCAATGGTTAAGTAGATTACGAACCCATACCTAATTCATCCAGAATAGATGATGGCTAATTGGTTGATCCATTCCGGTCACGCTGCTTTCGGAGCTCATGTGGAAATCCATATCGGCATAGCTGTCGGAATCCGAGGAACTCGAACTGGTTGAGGGATCCATCTTGTATGATCAGGGAAAGAATTTTTTTGGTAAGAAATAGATTGTAGAATTTAGATTTGGTATTCTTCAATATATAATTTACATATGTATATATAATACCAAAATCCCATAAATTACGGAGGAATCTTTGAAAGATGTCAGTCAAAGTTCACAGTAACAGATATACTAAGATAAGAATTCGTCTATACACTATTATGCAATAAATGTAGGAAAATGCATCTAGACTTAAGAATGATAAGCAGGTAATTTCCTAAGGATGGTAAGTAGATGATTTCCGACTAAAAATGATAAGCAAAACTTTTGACATGCAGACACGGTCGAAGTCCAGACTCACTAATGCATCTTAACAACTATCAGTTAGACACATTAATGCAAGACCTGGTTCGCTAAGACTACCGCTCTGATACCAACTGAAAGGACCCGTTCATATACATTATAAACGATTCACAATAGTTGATTACATCGCGAGGTATTTGACCTCTATATGATACATTTTACAAACATTGCATTCGTTTTTAAAAGACAAACTTTCTTTACATCAAAAATTGACGGCATGCATACCATTTCATATTACATCCAACTATAATTGACTTAATATTAATCTTGATGAACTCAACGACTCGAATGTAACGTCTTTCAAAGTATGTCTTGAATGACTCCAAGTAATATCCTTAAAATGAGCTAATGCACAGCGCAAGAATTCTTTAATACCTGAGAATAAACATGCTTTAAAGTGTCAACCAAAAGGTTGGTGAGTTCATTAGTTTATCATAATCCATCATTTCCGTAATAGTAATAGACCACAAGATTTCAGTTTCTATAAATATCCGTACACTCGCAACTGTATAAAAGTATTCTATAAGTTGTAGGCACCCGGTAACAAGCTTTAACGTTCATGTTTTACCCTCTGAAGTACACCAGATCAGGTGTGTTTAAAATAATCTCGAAGTACTAAAGCATCCCATAGTCAGGATGGGGTTTGTCAGACCCAATAGATCTATCTTTAGGATTCGCGCCTACCGTACATAGACAAGTAGTTTAATGTTACCAAGCTAAGGGTATATTTCTGGTTTAAACCCACATAGAATTAGTTTTAGTACTTGTGCCTATTTCGTAAAACATTTATAAATCAGCGCATGTATTCTCAGCCCAAAAATATATATAAAAAGGGAGCAAATGAAATGCACAATACTGTATTTCGTAGCAATTATGTATATGACGGCACTGAACAAGTGCAGTGTTTGTCTCAGATTCACGAACCTATATTAAGTATATATATTTATATGTTGGTCAATATCTGTCTAACAATTTAGGTCAAGTCGTAGTGTATCACAATCCTAATGCTCGAGACCGACATGCAAAAGTCAACAAAAGTCAACTTGACCCAAAATGACTTCCAAAATCTATACATGTTTATTATATAACTTATATATAGTAGTTTTATATATTTAAATATATTTATCAGATCTTATTATACTAAATAATACAAGTCATTTATTAATAAATAAAAATTTATATTAAAATTCATATATGATAAAAATATACTTTTATATATCTCAAATAATAAAATTTATAAAATTCACTTAATATCATAAAAATATAGTCGTATGTATTATTAATGTAATTACATTACGTGTGGTAAAAATATCTTTGTACGCATATTTACTTGATAAAATAATATTGATAATAATAATAATGATAAAAATAATAAAATGATAGTTTCAATAAAAATATTAATTTTTAGTAATAAAGATAATTTTAGTAATAACATCAACTGATAACAGTTATAATAATCGTTTTAATAATAATATTAAAATTAATGATAATTCAGTTGACCATATCTTTTAATCCGTTCATCGAAACCACACGATTTCGAAATGAAAAGTTATTAATTTTTTTCTTCAGATTTTCAACGACATGCATATCATATAACTTATCTCAGTAGCATTTGTATCAAATTCGTGATTTATCATAAACTATTTAACGACGAAACTAAGCATACAAACATGCATAATCATATATACTCGAGCACTAGTCAGGGATACACTATTAATATATAAAAGATAAGATATGAATGCTCACGTATCAATATTGTGATTCAATATTGCAGGAAAGTACGTAGACGCAACGAAAATGATAAACGTTAGGTTGACCTCACGAGCAATACCCTCGATCAATACCCATAACCTTCATAGCTATAACCCATAATTTCCTTAGCTCTATCCCATTTGAAAACTTATTTTGAAATCGTCTGAATATAACTTCGTCGTAGTATTCTATGTACACTAATAATATCTTGAATTAATACTAAGTAAATATATATATATATATATATGTAATTCGATTGAGAGAGTTTAGAGAAATATATTTTCAAGTTTCTCTGAAATAATGAAACCTATTGAATTCTATTTATAATAGATTTTTGAATTATTAAAGTGAATTATTAAAGTATGAATTATTAAAGTGAATTATTAAAGTATGAATTATTAAAGTAAATTATTAAAGTATGAATTATTAAAGTGAATTATTAAAGTATGAATTATTAAAGTGAATTATTAAAATATGAATTATTAAAGTTAAAGTAAAGTAAAAGTAAAGTAAAAGTAAAGTAAAAGTATAGTAAAAGTATAAAACTATGTACGTATAATACGCGTATAAAAATATATATAATATTAATTTAAATCGTTATATATATATATATATATATATATATATATATATATATATATATATATATATATATATATATATATATTTAATAAAATAAAATATAAATATCGTTATCTTTATCATACTGGTTAAGTAATGAGTTGTAAAAAAAAATAGATTTCTTAAATCACAGTGGACCTCATAACATAGGCCCGTAATCATATCATAATGTATCTGATAATTCAATCATTTGATATTATCTCTTAATTCTGTCGATAAATATATCGAAACAAATATGTTTATGTAAAGTATCATATATCTAATACTTTGTTAATGTTTTCAGTTAATATTATATATTATATATACATATCTATATACACATAATTGTTCGTGAATCGTCGAACACGGTCAAAGGGTAATTGATTACATGAATGTAGTTCTAAACTTTTTGAGATTCAACATTACAAATTCTGCTTATCGTGTCAGAAACATATAAAGGTTAAGTTTAAATTTGGTCGGAAATTTCCGAGTCGTTACAATATACACATAGTTAAAATACCTAATGAGATACTTACTTATCATAATATCATGTTAACTATATATGTAACAATATATATGTCATCATATAGTTTTTACAAGTTTTAACGTTCGTGAATCACCGGTCAACTTGGGTGGTCAATTGTCTATATGAAACCTATTTCAATTAATCACGTCTTAACAAATTTGATTGCTTAACATGTTGGAAACACTTAATCATGTAATTATCAAATTCAATTAATATAAATAAACATGGAAAAGTTCGGGACACTACAGTACCTACCCGTTAAATAAATTTCGTCCTGAAATTTTAAGCAGTTGGAGGTGTTGACGTATCTTCTGGAAATAAGTGCGGGTATTTCTTCTTCATCTGATCTTCTCATTCCCAGGTGAACTCAGGTCCTCTACGAGCATTCCATTGAACCTTAACAATTGGTATCTTGTTTTGCTTAAGTCTTTTAACCTCACGATGCATTATTTCGACGGGTTTTTCGATAAATTGAAGTTTTTCGTTAATTTGGATTTCGTCTAATGGAATACTGAGATCTTTTTTAACAAAACATTTCTTCAAATTCGAGACGTAGAAAGTGTTATGTACAGTCGCGAGTTGTTGAGGTAACTCAAGTCGGTAAGCTACAGGTTCGATGCGATCAATAACCTTGAATGGTCCAATATACCTTGGGTTTAATTTCCCTCGTTTACCAAATCGAACAACGCCTTTCCAAGGTGCAAATTTAAGCATGACCATCTCTCCAATTTCAAATTCTATATCTTTTCTTTTAATGTCAGCATAGCTCTTTTGTCTACTTTGGGCGGTTTTCAACCGTTGTTGAATTTGGATGATTTTCTCGGTAGTTTCTTGTATTATTTTCGGACCCGTAATCTGTCTATCCCCCACTTCACTCCAAAAAATCGAAGACCTGCACTTTCTACCATAGAATGCTTCAAACGGCGCCATCTCAATTCTTGAATGGTAGCTATTGTTGTAGGAAAATTCTGCTAACGGAAGGTGTCGATCCCAACTGTTTCCGAAATCAATAACACATGCTCGTAGCATGTCTTCAAGCGTTTGTATTGTCCTTTCGCTCTGTCCATCAGTTTGTAGATGATAAGAAGTACTCATGTCTAGACGAGTTCCTAATGCTTGTTGTAATGTCTGCCAGAATCTTAAAATAAATCTGCCATCTCTATCAAAGATAATAGAGATTGGTATTCCATGTCTGGAGACGACTTCCTTCAAATACAATCGTGTTAACTTCTCCATCTTATCATCTTCTCTTTTTGGCAGGAAGTGTGCTGATTTAGTGAGACGATCAACTATTACCCAAATAGTATCAAAACCACTTGCAGTCCTTGGCAATTTAGTGATGAAATCTATGGTAATGTTTTCCGATTTTCATTCCGGGATTAATGGTTGTTGAAGTAGACCTGATGGTTTCTGATGCTCTGCTTTGACCTTAGAACACGTCAAACATTCTCCTACATTTTTTGCAACGTCGGCTTTCATACCCGGCCACCAAAAATGTTTCTTGAGATCTTTATACATCTTCCCCGTTCCAGGATGTATTGAGTATCTGGTTTTATGAGCTTCTCTAAATACCATTTCTCTCATATCTCCAAATTTTGGTACCCAAATTCTTTCAGCCCTATACCGGATTCCGTCTTCCCGAATATTAAGATGCTTCTCTGATCCTTTGGGTATTTCATCCTTTAAGTTTCCCTCTTTTAAAACTCCTTGTTGCGCCTCCTTTATTTGAGTAGTAAGGTTAGTGTGAATCATTATATTCATAGATTTTACACGAATGGATTCTCTGTCCTTTCTGCTCAAGGCGTCGGCTACCACATTTGCCTTCCCTGGGTGGTAACGAATCTCAAAGTCGTAATCATTTAACAATTCAATCCACCTGCGCTGCCTCATGTTCAGTTGTTTCTGATTAAATATGTGTTGAAGACTTTTGTGGTCGGTATATATAATACTTTTGACCCCATATAAGTAGTGCCTCCAAGTCTTTAATGCAAAAACAACCGCGCCGAATTTCAAATCATGCGTCGTATAATTCTGCTCGTGAATCTTCAATTGTCTAGAAGCATAAGCAATTACTTTCATTCGTTGCATTAATACACAACCGAGACCTTGCTTTGAGGCGTCACAATATATCACAAAATCATCATTCCCTTCAGGTAATGACAATATAGGTGCCGTAGTTAACTTTTTCTTCAACAATTGAAACGCTTTTTCTTGTTCATCCTTGCATTCAAATTTCCTCCCTTTATGCGTTAATGCAGTCAAGGGTTTTGCTATTTTGGAAAAATCTTGGATGAATCTCCTGTAATAACCAGCTAGCCCTAAAAATTGTCGTATGTGTTTCGGAGTTTTCTTGGTTTCCCACTTTTTAACAGTTTCAATCTTTGCTGGATCCACCTGAATACCTTCTTTGTTCACTATATGACCGAGGAATTGAACTTCTTTCAACCAAAATGCACACTTTGAAAACTTAGCGTACAGTTTTTCTTTTCTCAGCAACTCTAGCACTTTTCTCAAATGTTCTTCGTGCTCTTGATCATTCTTCGAGTAAATAAGTATGTCATCGATGAAAACAATGACAAACTTGTCAAGATATGGCCCACACACTCGGTTCATGAGGTCCATGAACACAGCTGGTGCATTAGTCAATCCAAACGGCATAACCATAAACTCGTAATGACTGTAACGTGTCCTAAAAGCAGTCTTCGGAATGTCATCCTCTTTCACCCGCATTTGGTGATATCCAGAACGTAAATCGATCTTCAAATAAACCGACGAGCCTTGTAGTTGATCAAATAAGTCGTCTGTGATGACCCGGGAATTTTCGACCAAATTTAAACTTTATTCTTATATGATTTCGACACGATAAGCGAAGTCTGTAATGTTGAGTCTCCCAAATTTTGAAACAGTTTACATGAATGCATTTGTCCTTTGACTATTCCCGACGATTCACGAACAATTATTTGTAAATAAATATGTATATGCAAATGTAAGTATATGAATATTAATTTGAAATTATAAAAATAATTTAATCATTAAAATTAAAAAATGTGAAATAGGATACAAAATAATGAAGTGTATTTTGAAATAAATCTATATATAAATATATATGAATTTTATGTATAATTATTAATATATTTATATATATAGTAACATATATAAAATTTATTAATATTACATATTCAAAATATGTTATTATATAATATATATTATACGATTAGTAAATAGAGAATAATTAATGAATTGTAATATTAATATATGATACAAGTTAAAACATAATTGTTATATTAATATTATTACTCTCATAAATATTATTAATATTATATATATATATAATATTAATATTATATATATATATATATATATATATATATATATATATATATATATATATATATATATATATATATATATATATATATAATTTTATACAATTAGTTTGTTATTGTTATTATTCGAATTTTTATACATTTTATTATTATTAATAATATTATTATCATCATTTTTATTAATAATATCATTATTAAAAATTATTAAGATTATTATTATTGAAATTAGTAATATCATCATATTACTATTATTATTATTACCCTAATTATTATTATTATTAAAATTATTATTATTAGTATTTTTATTATTATTAATATAATTATAAATATTAATCATTAATGTTATTTATCTAAATTTTGCAAAACGGAAATCAGATTCCTAATCTGTTACATGTTGCTATCATTCTGTACATAATTTTGTATATTGTCTCTAACTTGGTACAGCTGAAATGGAATCTTCATATACAACCAAAATCTGTTTTCAACCCTTTTCTCCTCTTTATATATTTTATTTATGTTCGTACCTGTTAGAATAATTGAGGGATGATTGAAGTTGCTATAGAACGAGTAAATGATTCAGAGTAAATACCACATTCATTAGACTTCATATCCTCATCATCAATAATCACGTACATCCTCTGATTTAAAAAAAAAAATTATAAACAAGGAAACACACGATGAACTCTGTTCTTCCAACTTTTTAGCCAAAATCAGATTTTGAGTGAAGTTTAAAAATGTATAAATGCTATTATGTTGGAAATCTTCCACTCAAACTATCTAGTAAGTTTCAATTACCAATTTGCTATGTTGAATCTTAATTTTCGGAGTCAAAGTTATGAACAAAAAAGTCAAATGGTTAGTTTTCTGTAAAATTCGAAATTGTTTTGGAATTACAAGATCAATTGAAAATTTATAAAGTTTCCAGGAACGTTTTTGAATCTAATTCATGTAGGAAGTTTTGTCCATAACATCCTCAAACTCGAAATCATTAATTATTTTTTTTTTAAACCGAGAACTGTAGTAGCAGTTAAATATATAATGTTTATAATTTTTTTTATGACTTCAGTTAATATAAACATTTAATTTTGATAAAGTAATATTATTTTGAAGTGACAAAATCGTTGGTGTAAGGATTTGAATAATGGTCTGGTCGATTCAGTATTGAGTTGAAGAAGAAAATAATACAAATAGATGAACGGGTTATAAAAATATCGGATGAATTTATTCCAGAAAAATTGAGACAGCTAAATGGTTAATGGGTGTTAGGGTTAACGGGAGGTCTAGGGTTCGAGCCCGGGCGTGGACGTTTATATTTTTTTTTTAAGGCTTATCACTTGAGGTAGTTTTCAAATTCTATTATTATTAATATTATTTATTATTATTATTATTATTATTATTATTATTATTATTATTATTATTATTATTATTATTATTATTATTGTCATTGTTATTACTACTATTAATTATTAATTATTATTGTTACTATTGTTATTACTAATGTTATTATAAGTATTAGTTACCTTTTATAAATATAAATACAATTATAATTATTATTATCATTAAGATTATGATTATTATTATCATTATTAGTATTATTATTATTTCCATTATTACTAAATTAACTTTACTTTCAGACCTGTCGTTCTTGTTAAAACTAATATTATCATTAAAAGTAATATCTTTACTCTCATTATTATTATTATCAAAAACTATCTTTTTAAACAAATAAATACTTTGTACATATAATATACTTATTATATATACTATAATATATTAATATTTCACATAACTATATAAATCAAACTTACTAATATTATTTATATACGTACATATAACTAACTAAGAATTTTAAATATAACACTAAAATGTATATAAATAAATATAGATATAATAATATAACTATATAAATTTTAAATCATTTTGAAAATATACACAAACTAAATATATAATATATAAAGTAAGATATAATAAATAAATTTACTCGATTACGATTATGTGTATTAATAAATATACAAATGATATAGGTTCGTGAATCCGAGGCCAACCCTGCATTGTTCAGTATCGTCATATATATTTTTACTACGAAATACAGTATTATGAGTTTCATTTGATCCCTTTTACTCTTTACATTTTTGGGCTGAGAATACATGCAAATGCTTTATTAACTGTTTTACAATATTTATATGCGTGAGTTTCATTTGCTCTTTTTTTAAATGCTTTTGCAATATATATTTTGGGACTGAGAATACATGCGCTGTTTTATAAATGTTTAACGAAATAGACACAAGTAATCGAAAATACATTATATGGTTGAATTATCGAAATCGAATATGCCCCTTTTTATTAAGTCTGGTAATCTAAGAATTAGGGAACAGACACCCTAATTGACGCGAACTCTAAAGATAGATCTATCGGGCCCAACAAGCCCCATCCAAAGTACCGGATGCTTTAGTACTTCAAAATTTATATCATGTCCGAAGGAGGATCCCGGAATGATGGGGATATTCTTATATGCATATTGTGAATGTCGATTACCAGGTGTTCAATCCATATGAATGATATTTTGTCTCTATGCATGGGACGTATATTTTTGAGAACTGAATATGGAAATCTTGTGGTCTATTAAAATGATAATAATGGTTATTTATATTAAACTAATGAACTCACCAACCTTTTGGTTGACACTTTAAAGCACGTTTATTCTCAGGTACCAAAGAAATCTTCCGCTGTGCATTTGCCCATTTTAGGGATATTACTTGGAGTCATTCATGACATATTTCAAAAGACGTTGCATTTGAGTCATTGAGTTCATTAAGATTAATATTAAGTCAATTATAGTTAGATATATTATGAAATGGTATGCATGCCATCAACTTTTGATGTAATGAAATATTGTCTTTTCAAAAACGAATGCAATGTTTGTAAAATGTATCATATAGAGGAAATCAACTATTGTGAATCGTTTATAATCGATACGGACTTCGTCCGGATGGATTAGGATGGGTCTTCACAGTTGGTATCAGAGCGGTGGTCGTAGCGAACCAGGTCTTTGATTAGTGTGTCTAACTAAGAGTTGTTAGGATGCATTAATGAGTTTGGACTTCAGCCTAGTAGTTGTTAGGTTATATTAATGAGTCTGGACTTGAACCTGGTCTGCATGTCAAAAAGTTTTGCTTATCATTTGGTTTCAAAAATTATCTGCTTATCATTCTTAGTCTAGACACGTCTTGCTGCATTGATTGCATGAATAGTGTATAGACAAAATTCATATCTTAGCTTATCTGTCACTGTAGACTTTATCTGACACGTTTCCTTAATTTTCTCCGTAATTCACAGGATCTTTGGAAGTATGTATAGATATTCTATATATAATTAGAATATCATTCGATATTCAAAAATCATTTTATATCAAAACCCTTTAACTGATAGTGAGAGATGGATCCTACACCTAGCTTGGATTTCATTAGTTCCGGAAGCGATTTCGAGATGTATATTGAAGCAGACTCCGAAGTCAATGAACTGGAAGTGCCTCAACCATTTAGTTATTTTTCTTTCTGGAGGAGATGGGGGTGGGTCCGAAACTTACTCACTCGATGGAGAAATGAAGAAGGAGAGCCCTATCGCGAACCAAACTTACCTTCTAACGTCAGAGAAAACGATGTACTCACCAGTGAACCTATGCGCAACACTGTATTCACCCTTCTTGCTAAAGTTTTCCACCTCGAAGGTCGTATTACTGCAATCTCAGAAAATATTTAACCTCTACTTCCGAATACCAATCGAAGAGGAATATTTGAAGAAGTTAGGGAACTTCGAATTGATAATCAAGATCTATCGAATCAGATGAGTGGATGGATAGAAATGATAGAGGGTAGAATAGAAAACCTGACAAGGATGGTGCGTGATCTACAAGCTATACTTACTACACCAACATCATCACCAACCTCTGCACCAACAACACTTGTAGCACCGACAGCAACAGTACCACCATCAGCAGCACCAGCAGCATAACCAGTACCAACAATAACAACAACATCACACGTCTCAACCTCGCAATCTATAACTCAAGCATAATCATCGTTCTACGAATCGTATTACATAAACTATCTTCGGTCTTCATGGCAATTATGTAATCTCTAATGTTTTAGAGATTATGTACTCTAGTTCTAGCCGAAAATCTGATGATTTTAATATCACATTGACTCATTAAATCCATAATTATATCTGAAGAAAATATATATGTAAATATATTTTCATAAAGATTGTAATTAAAAATTCTTTTGGTACAAACTGTTAATGGTGAAAATATTTTAACGGGTAGGTAATACCTGAGGAATATTTAGATTCCACATTAATAAGTTACATTATACATTCTTTGAATCTGATTCAGCGTTCATTTACTATCCTACTTACATCCACCGATATACAAATCCGTTCACCTCAGAATAATCATTTTCATTCAATTTCATATTTGGATTTTGACCTATCAGAATCCAACAAGTGGCATAATGAAGAAAACATTAGAAAAAATAAAATTTGTTAGAAACAAACAAATTAACTATGAGAAATTTTGTTAAGAATCCACGCTAATAAAATCCTAGCTAACTGTTCCTAGCTAACTGTTAATTCCATATGGTACATTTAATTATCGCAATTTATTTTATCGCAATTTAATTCTCGCAATTTTATTTATCGTCATTTAATTTTTGTTATTTACTTTACGCATTTAATTTATCGTCATTTAATTTTCTGTTATTTATTTTACGCATTTTAAATATCGGGACACGTATACAAGGTTTTGACATATTATATCGACGAATCTATATATATTATTTGGAATAACCATAGACACTCTATATACAGTAATGCAGGAGTTAGCTATACAGGGTTGAGGTTGATTCTATAATAATATATATAGTTTAAGTTGTGATCGAGTCTGAGACATGTACACGGGTCACGATACGTATTAATAAATTCGAATATTATATATTAAATTATATATGAATTATTGGACTGATAATTGTGGACTATTGACTGTGGACTAATAATACTGGAAAATTAAAATGAATTAAAATATTGATTATAACATATGAAACTAAACAATTCTTCAAGTTTGCCACTTGATTTTATCTTAAACCCCATTTGTATCTTGACGATTACAATCTGCGTTTAAACCTTTCATGATTCTTGAAAACACCTCAATCGATAGGATGAATCAACCGCACTTCATCTACGGAAGGAAAGATTTATGCATATAGTTATGCACCTGAGAAACTCTCGGCAACTGAGTAAAAGTTTAACACGTAGCCGCGTCAGATCCTTTGACATTTATTAGCAAAAATAACTTTGCGATCCCTTTTCAAAGTAGCCAATTTTGTCACAGCTCCAGCAAGTCAACTTCGACTTTTCATTCGAAGTAGTCTTACTATAATCCTGATATATATACAATTACCCTTTTGATATCGGAGAATTCTTTTATATTCCACCATATTACCAGCAGACGTACCAGCAACCTCGTTGCTTCTTGGCTTAAATCTCTCTGACAAATCATTATATTTATTCATTGAAACCGTATCATATACTCATCCTCATCTTGTAACAAGAACTGCCATAACAATTACCGGGAATCAGCAATCAGTACTTTGAAAACTCACAGCATATGTACATCAACAGTTATATGTATGACATTTATCTCTTAGAATTATGATCTCTCATTCTGAAATTCTGAAAAGTACTCAGTCACAAATCAATACTCTGAATGTTGAAAAAGCTGAATGAAGCAGCAGAAACCATAGACAACCGTAAACGACCTTAATCATCGAAAGTTTGATGATAAAGAATAGTATGTTGGAAAAGCACAGAAAAGTTGGAGCTGGAAAACGGATTGAGCTAACCACGAAGGAGACCAAGGACAAATACAAGGACCATACCATATATTCAAAGAACCCAAGTAATTCTGGATCTGATGAAACCTTCAACGAATATCATACTCTGTACCCATGTTAAAATCTTGCGGAAAATCTTTCTTCATCAACCATCGAACTTAGAAATTTCAAAATATCATCATAAATATCTTCGATATTTCTGAAGATATTTTCATAACTATTCTTATCTGAAACCATTAATCTCTTCATGCTATCAGTGTTACATCATATAGAAACTGTTAGTTTCTATATTCTGTAAAACTTAGGAGCTTAAAATATGAATGTTATTGAAGTAATGTTGGGAACTGATGCATGAGTTAGTATAATATAATGACACTTGATCAACGTGATTATATTACAGTAAGTCATGCTGAGTTTCTAATGGAACGTGATGATTCACAGATCATAACGTCATCATATGCCGTGTTACACCACTCGTTCATTCTACTTCACCTCTGAACATATCAAGAAAATATATTCTTGATAGTTCTATTCTCAGTGATTCTGGTAATTTGAAAATCATATCGTGCTATCACGTTCCTTCCTGCTTAGAACATTATAATCATTCGAAACTCTATATCTACAAATTCTGGACCATTATTCGCTTGACTTGAAGTGGGAAAGAGAAAAAAACAAAAGCATAGAGCTTTAAAATATAAGGGAGAATATAAAGCCGATAACAACACGTAAATTACAAACCGTGTATATCAATGTTTATCGCAACATAAAGACACGGGAGAATTAAAAACAATATAATCCCAAGGGCGAAGTAGAAGAAAGCAGATTCCTCTGGTGGAAGTTGGAAAAGAAAAATGATTGTTGCGATAGTAAGGATGAGGACAAGGATCGGAACTGGATTAAGCATTTTTAGAATCTTTTGGAGGTATGAAACAAGAAGGAAAGTATAGGAATGGTCAGACAGAGTAATCGAAGCAGATCACCGTATTTAATTAAAGAGATCTTAATTTCCTTAAAACCCGAAGAATCAGATCTTATAGATAACAAAGATTTTCTTTGAAATCCCTTAAATTTCGGAATTCAACCCTGAATCTGTCAAAAGTAAAGACGCACCTTATTTTCAAAATTCAACCATGACTAGTCAAAAGTTATGATAAAACTTGCCTTTCTCATTTCACCATTTAGTGATAGCTTCATTCGTACTCTTCGAGTAATCGAATTATCTTATACATATTACTCAATGATGATAAAACTCTATTTATCAACTCATATTCGTCATGAAAACATTCTTATTGTTAGCCATGACCACCTCACTCAAATTTCAGGACGAAATTTCTTTAACGAGTAGGTACTGTGATGACCCGGGAATTTTCGACCAAATTTAAACTTTATTCTTATATGATTTCGACACGATAAGCAAAGTCTATAATGTTGAGTCTCGCAAATTTTGAAACAGTTTACATGAATGCATTTGTCCTTTGACTATTCCCGACGATTCACGAAAAATTATTTGTAAATAAATATGTATATGCAAATGTAAGTATATGAATATTAATTTGAAATTATAAAAATAATTTAATCATTAAAATTAAAAAATGTGAAATGGATACAAAATAATGAAGTGTATTTTGAAATAAATCTATATATAAATATATATGAATTTTATGTATAATTATTAATATATTTATATATATAGTAACATATATAAAATTTATTAATATTAAATATTCAAAATATGTTATTATATAATATATATTATATGATTAGTAAATAGAGAATAATTAATGAATTGTAATATTAATATATGATACAAGTTAAAACATAATTGTTATATTAATATTATTACTCTCATAAATATTATTAATATTATATATATATATATATATATATATATATATATATATATATATATATAATTTTATACAATTGGTTTGTTATTGTTATTATTGGAATTTTTATACATTTTATTATTATTAATAATATTATTATCATCATTTTTATTAATAATATCATTATTAAAACTTATTAATATTATTATTATTGAAATTAGTAATATCATCATATTACTATTATTATTATTAAAATTATTATTATTAGTATTTTTATTATTATTAATATAATTATAAATATTAATCATTAATGTTATTTATATAAATTTTGCAAAACGGAAATCAGATTCCTAATCTGTTACATGTTGCTATCGTTCTGTACATAATTTTTTATATTGTCTCTAAATTGGTACAGCTGAAATCGAATCTTCATATACAACCAAAATCTGTTTTCAACCCTTTTCTCCTCTTTATTTAATTTATTTATGTTCGTACCTGTTAGAATAATTGAGGGATGATTGAAGTTGCTATAGAACGAGTAAATGATTCAGAGTAAATACCACATTCATTAGACTTCATATCCTCATCATTAATAATCATGTACATCCTCTGATTTAAAAAAAAAATATAAACAAGGAAACACACGATGAACTCTGTTCTTCCAACTTTTTAGCCAAAATCAGATTTTGAGTGAATTTTAAAAATGTATAAATGCTATTATGTTGGAAATCTTCCACTCAAACTATCTGGTAATTTTCAATTACCAATTTGCTATGTTGAATCTTAATTTTCGGAGTCAAAGTTATGAACAAAAAAGTCAAACGGTTAGTTTTCTGTAAAATTCGAAATTGTTTTGGAATTACATGATCAATTGAAAATTTATAAAGTTTCCAGGAATGTTTTTGAATCTAATTCATGTAGGAAGTTTTGTCAATAACATCCTCAAACTCGAAATCATTAATTATTTTTTTTAAATCGAGAACTGCAGTAGCAGTTAAATATATAATGTTTATAATTTTTTTTATGACTTCAGTTAATATAAACATTTAATTTTGATAAAGTAATATTATTTTGAAGTGACAAAATCGTTGGTGTAAGGATATGAATAATGGTCTGGTCGATTCAGTATTGAGTTGAAGAAGAAAATAATACAAATAGATGAACGTGTTATAAAAATATCGGATGAATTTATTCCAGAAAAATTGAGACAGCTAAATGGTTAATGGGTGTTAGGGTTAACGGGAGGTCTAGGGTTCGAGCCCGGGCGTGGACGTTTATATTTTTTTTTGAAGGCTTATCATTTGAGGTAGTTTTCAAATTCTATTATTATTAATATTATTTATTATTATTATTATTATTATTATTATTTATTATTATTATTATTATTATTATTATTATTATTATTATTATTATTATTATTATTATTATTATTATTATTATTATTATTATTATTATTATTATTATTATTATTATTATTATTATTATTACTATTATTATTATTGTCATTGTTATTACTAATGTTATTATAAGTATTAGTTACCTTTTATAAATATAAATACAATTATAATTATTATTATCATTAAGATTATGATTATTATTATCATTAAAAGTAATATCTTTACTATCATTATTTTTATTATCAAAAACTATATTTTTAAACAAATAAATATTTTGTACATATAATATACTTATTATATATACTATAATATATTAATATTTCACATAACTATATAAATCAAACTTACTAATATTATTTAAATACGTACATATAACAAACTAAGGATTTTAAATATAACACTAAAATGTATATAAATAAATATAGATATAATAATATAACTATATAAATTTTAAATCATTTTGAAAATATACACAAACTAAATATATAATATATAAAGTAAGATATAATAAATAAATTTACTCGATTACGATTATGTGTATTAATAAATATACAAATGATATAGGTTCGTGAATCCGAGGCTAACACTGCATTGTTCAGTATCGTCATATGTATTTTTACTACGAAATACAGTATTGTGAGTTTCATTTGATCCCTTTTACTCTTTAGATTTTTGGGCTGAGAATACATGCAAATGCTTTATTAACTGTTTTACAATATTTATATGCGTGAGTTTCATTTGCTTCTTTTTTAAATGCTTTTGCAATATATATTTTGGGACTGAGAATACATGCGCTGTTTTATGAATGTTTTACGAAATAGACACAAGTAATCGAAACTACATTATATGGTTTAATTATCGAAATCGAATATGTCCCTTTTTATTAAGTCTGGTAATCTAAGAATTAGGGAACAGACACCCTAATTGACGTGAACTCTAAAGATAGATCTATCGGGCCCAACAAGCCCCATCCAAAGTACCGGATGCTTTAGTACTTCGAAATTTATATCATGCCCGAAGGAGGATCCCGGAATGATGGGGATATTCTTATATGCAAATTGTGAATGTCGATTGCCAGGTGTTCAATCCATTTGAATGATATTTTGTCTCTATGCATGGGACATATATTTTTGAGAACTGAATATGGAAATCTTGTGGTCTATTAAAATGATGATAATGGTTATTTATATTAAACTAATGAACTCACCAACCTTTTGGTTGACACTTTAAATCATGTTTATTCTCAGGTACGAAAGAAATCTTCCGCTGTGCATTTGGCCATTTTAGGGATATTACTTGGAATCATTCATGACATATTTCAAAAGAAGTTGTATTTGAGTCATTGAGTTCATCAAGATTAATATTAAGTCAATTATAGTTAGATATATTATGAAATGGTATGCATGCATCAACTTTTGATGTAATGAAATATTGTCTTTTCAAAAACGAATGCAATATTTGTAAAATGTATCATATAGCGGTCATGTACCTCTCGATAAAATCAACTATTGTGAATCGTTTATAATCGATACAGACTTCGTCCGGATGGATTAGGACGGGTCTTCACATCGTCGATTCTCGGTAATGGGTAACGGTTCTTGATGGCAAGTTTGTTCAACTCTCAGTAGTAGATACACAACCTGAATGTACCATCTTTCTTCTTGATAAACATAACAGGAGCTGCCCATGGTGATGTACTTGGTCGAATAAAAACACGCTCTAAAAGTTCCTGTAACTGACTTTGTAATTCTTTCATTTCGCTGGGTGCGAGTCTGTATGGAGCACGAGCTATTGGTGTAGCTCCTGGTACAATGTAACACCCCATTTTTCCCCATACATGATTTACAGGTGTATCGCGTATGTACGATGGGTGCATGAAGGAATTGAGACATGTTCGTGCGTTAAAGTTCTTGTATGCGAAAAGTGATCAGACCAAGTTAAAGGTCGCAGAGCAGAGGTATGGGTCGTGGTGCGACATTACAAACAAATCAGGGTCAGAAGGCACGGTAAAGAAGGCACCAGACCATGCCTTGGGTCGCGGCGCGACAGAATATGCCGCGGCGCGGCATTCAGCTGATTTCAATTTTAGGAGACATGTTAAGGAAACCACCAGAATACGTTATGGTTTGCGGCGCGACGATTGAGGCCGCGGCGCGGCATTCTGGGCGAGCAGGAACCAGATTTGCAATTTTAAAGGTTGTTCGAGGGCATTTTGGTCATTTCGCGTATGTTCCAGATTTGGGATCTTAAATCCCATCCACTCATCTCTTTTCCTTTTTATCTTTTTCCTTTTCTTCTTCATTTTCTCTCAAAAACTCAAATACCCCAATTGATTCAAAGGGATTTTTGGAAAGGAAGAAGCAGGTTTTGATCGAAAGCGTAAGAGACAAGGTTGTTCTCCTCGTTCTTAGCTACAAGGTGATACTAACGATAAGCTCTAACTCCGAAATTCGTTTTCGTGTTCATCATTCAAATTTAGGGCTTTTGATTGTATGTTCATACATGGAACCCCACTAGTTGTTAATGGAAGATAATAACTAGGATTCGGGTTTATTAGTGATGAAGGCGGGTTTTGGGTTGGTCAATGGTTTAGCCTTGTTTAGGGCTTTAAGTTGAGTGTAATCACTATGATTAGTGATTATGGAAGTGTTGGAACTCATTTGGGTGTGTTTGGTTGACTAATTTTGAAATGGGTCAAAATTAGGGTTTAGGTGTCAATTTGGGCAAGACAAGTGTTTAACACTTGTGTTCGGGTTTAATTAGCTTATTATGACCATTGTCACTAGTGTTAGTGATTATTGGTTAGTTTGGGCGCGGTTTGTGCTTGGAGGTGCATTTGGGTTGAGATTGCACTAGTTGTCAATTTGGGTTGGGTTGTAGTTCCTCCCTAATTGTGTTGTTGTATTTGTGATAATGGATTAGGTACATTCCATCGGCGAGTTGCGGATTATTCGGTGGCATTCATCAAGGTGACAAGGTGAGTGTTAATATCCTATATGCATATGTATGTGTAGGATGGGTGCGGGTCGGGTGGAGTGGTTCTCGGTTATAGAGCCCACTTCACATATAGGTGGGTTTGATGGACTTGTGTATAGGTCCAATTGGCACGGTTGTGCGCTTTGGTTAACCACCTTTGGCGAGGTGCACACTTTATGTGTACGTTATCACAGGTGCTTGTGATGCGGATTATATAACCCCAATGGCGAAGGGTTGGTATTGAGTTGTGGATGAGTAACCCCGATAACGTGGGTTTTGATATTGAGAAGTGAGTGGAATAATTATGCGTGTACGTATATAATGTATTTATTTGTGTAGTATGAATGTGGCATTGTCGCGGTGTTCAAGACACCACATTCTAAGTAACGAGTAGTATTATCGCGGTGTTCAAGACACTACTCATTGTTTGATTGCCATGTGGTATTGTCGCGGTGTTTAAGACACCACATTGTCATGGGAGTGGATGCCGCGGTGTTCAAGGCACCACTCATTGTTTCGATTGACATGTGGAATCGTCGCGGTGTTCAAGACGCCATATTGTCATGGGGGTGAGTTAGTCGCGTTGTTCAAGACATCACCCGGGGGATTAGTGATTACGCGGTGTTTAAGTAACACTAATGGATGTTATGAATTCCGATGGTCTTTTACGAGTACCGTTCCCTTGTACGATTGGTTAACCATGGTTGTGTGTTGTGATGTAGCTAACCCTCCCGGTGTAGCTTATTGGCGTTGTTCACATCATCGTTGGTGAACTTATATTTGTTGTTATTTTAGCTTGTTGCTTATTGATCGTACGGTATGCTTAGCTTAGCCTGCCTTTATGCTTGGATGCTCCGGTATGCGTTATTTGATTACTTCTGTGGCGTGTCCATTTTATGCATATATATGTATGTAGTATATTCTCACTCACTAAGCGTTAGCTTACCCGCTCGTTGTTTACATTTTTATAGATTTGCATGGAGGAGGTGGCTCGGGTAAGCGTGGGGACTAGTGGACTTGCGTAGTTTGCTTTAGAAGATGTTCTTTTGGATCGATTAGGATTGGGTTGCGTATCCCCAATCACCATGCTCGGTTTTATTGGACATTAAGATAGTCGGGTCGTGTTTACCCTTTCGGATATTTAAACTATGTATTAAATGTTTTAAAAGTCTATTGAACTTACTATTGTTGTTGAAGATGTTTTTGGAAACATAATTGGGACCTAAATATTAATGTATTAAAGAAAAAATTTTACGGGCCGGTCTTATTACGGGTTGGGTTATTTCAAGTGGTATCAGAGCATGGTCTAAGGGATTTAGGAGACTTGAGATAGGTACCTAGACTCAGACTTTTGTGTGTGCTTATTTGTTGCGGGACTTATAGGTGAACGGGTCGGAACAAGTTATAGCTAGTGCCTTGTTTGTAGGTGGACTAACTAGGATTTTTGGCTCGTGTTGTGATGCTATTTCCTTGCGTGTGTTTATATCGCGTAGAATTTTTGTTGTGTTGGTTATATCATCGAGCGAGGCGGTCGTTGTACTGACGAGTTGAGACAACGTGTGTGCGTAATAAGGACTTGCAAACCTTATTACGGGTGCAAATCATGTCTAACAAGTGATTTACGACGAGTGTTTAGCAAGATGGGGCGGTGTTGTGTGTGGTTTTATACGTTCGTGGACTAATCGTTTTGCATTCTTTAGAATGACGACGCGAAACGAGATCGAGACAAACGATTTGGAGTTTAACGCTAGAGTTGTGGCCGCCGTTGCGGAGCAAATGAGTGCGTTTCGAGAAGAAATGGATAGGAAGTATTCCAAATTTCAAAGCAGTGGAGAAATGGAGCGTTTTCTTAAGAGCTTCACGAGGACTAAACCCCCGATGACGATGGAAAACCGGATCCTTTGGTAAGCACAACTTGGATCTCGAATGTCGAAGGGTGTTTTCGTACTATTGATTGCCCTCCCGAGAAAAAGACAAGACTCGCTACTAGTTTTTTACGGGGTAGGGCGAAGGATTGGTTTGATGGTAAGATTGATCTTGTCGGTGGTGAACCGTTTATGGTGTTATCATGGGACGAGTTCAAGAAGGAATTCTTCGAGGAGTTCCGAACTTCGGCCGACTTGTCGGAGTTACGTAATGAGTTGCGAAATTTGCAACAGGGTTCTATGGATTTGAATACTCTCAAGACGACCTTCATGGAGAAGGCTCGTTTTTGCCCGGAGTATTTAGGGAATGATCGTTTGTTGATGGAGGATTTTTATCGAACTCTGAATGATGACTTGAAGAAAAAAATTAGCCGGGGTTACGTGAAGTCGTTTGCGGAGTTATTCGCGGTGTTTAGGGGTTTCGAGTCGTATTCGCGATCGAAGATGGGTGAACCTTCAAGTGAGAGAAGAGTTGTTTCTTATGGTGCTCCAAGTAAGAGGACTAAGGGTCCGAGTGTTAGCACGGGTGGTACACGGACGAGTATATCGGATTCTAGTGCGTCTAGGTGTTACAATTGTGGCGTGATGGGTCACAAGTCTTGGGAATGTTTGGTACCAAAGGGTGATGGCATGGTGTGCTTCCATTGCCAAGAAGAAGGACATCGTAAGTCAGAATGTCCCGAGTTAGCGAGGACGGGTGCGGCAAGGAGACGTTAAGGTACATTTCATTTTAATAAATATGTCCTTTGATTATTTATTAAGTGCTGTTGAATTTGAGTTTGTTAAATGCATTGTGTTGTGTATATTATGGTTATGGGTGACGTTCCTAATGGAAGTACCCTATGGTGATGTTTTGATTTACAGGCGAAGGGCGTAAGACTTGGTGCAACCAAGCATTTCTTAGTATTTGGAAAATGTTTCTACCAAGCCATGGAAATGGGTTTTGGTGTTCGGTCGTTAAGCGCGTGTTCGCTTTTATGTTGAAGTTGATGAACCATGAGGTTCGACGGATGGGATGAAGCCCGAGAAATCGAGTGTTGATCTCGATGTATGTGGTAAAGGAGTCTACGTGACGCGACATTAGTTGCCTCTTTTATACCTACTAGCGTGGTGTTCCACTCCGATTGTGTTGCGGTTACATTGTACTTAGGGTACCGAAGTGAAACCCTTAGGTACATGAGTGATCGGGTGAAATTTGACAAATTGAACCAACTGGATGAATGCGAGGGTATGGTTTGTGTAATCGTGGTACACTTTTCGTTCGAAGTGGTTAAGGATTGATTGAAATCCTTCGTTTGCTCAAGGTTGGAGCAAGATATGATGATGGGTCGTGTGAACCCAATTGGTTGGTAAAGTCTACCTTTGGTAGCATTGTTCGGTTGTACAAGATGCGGTAATGGAACGTAGTTCTAAGTGGGGAGTTACACTCCCGCACGAGGAAGTTCTAGTGTGAGATTTTGGATGACGTTTTTAGTAGATCCGAAAATTTTGTTGGGACCTAGTTTTGGTCGATTTGTGGTAGAGTACAATATCGGTTAAATTGTACTTATGATTTTAGATTTGAATTATCACTGAGGTGGTAATGTGGTAAATCTCGTTGAGAGATAATGGACGTGTTTGGCGAGCAAGGTGAAATCCCTCGGTAAAGGGATGTGCGTATCAGATTCTCTTCTAGAGAATTATGGTTTTGTGCCTATGTTTGATATAGGTGGTTCTTGCTCGATTGTGTGGATGGTTAGTGGTATCCGTTAGGGTTCACTATAGTGTAGCAGAGCGCGATGTTGCACTACTCGTTGTTTGGGGCCAAAAGTGCGTGTGATTGGTGAAGCATGACCGTTGACATGGTCCGCTGACTTCATCATGGGAGTAGTGTTATATTGGTGAGGCATGACCTTCGGGGTCCGCTGAATTCATCATAGGAGTGGTGTTATATCGGTGAAGCATGACCGTTGTCGGGGTCTGCTGATTTCATCCGGTGTTGAGATTGGGAAGTGGATCGCGTGTGTTTGCAGATTCACGATGACGCGTGTAGTTCGGTCATCTTATTGTGGAAGTGAGTCTCGTGTAGTTCGGATTCACAAATGACTCGTGTGGTTGTGGTCATTGTATTGTGGAAGTGAGTCTCGTGTAGTTCGGATTCACAAATGACTCGTGTGGTTGCGGTCATTCTTTTGGGATAGTGACTCTCGTGTGGTTCGGATTCACTAGGGCGCGTGTAGTTCGGCCAATTCCGATTGTTGTGCGGTGGAGATAGTGAGTCGCGTGTGGTTGCGGATTCACTAAGGCACGTGTAGTTTTCGGCCAGCCTTCATGTTGTGTGATCTATTGGTTGATTTATACGCCAATGGTGGGGTCGTAAGGACCATGTTGTGTGATATATTAGTTGTTTTATACGCCAATGGTGGGGTCATACGAACCATGTTGCGTGATCTGTTGGTTGTTTTATACGCCAGTGGTGAGGTCGTAAGGACCATTTTGGTGTGAATAGTAATGCAATAGTCGTATTTTGCTCACATGTATGCGGTAGTTGCTTATTAGACGTATTTGCACACTACAAGGGATGTTAAGTGGTAAGTGTTATCCGTCAGACTTCACTTTTATTTGGTCTTCATCGATTAGATGGTTGACTTTAGTTGGGACGTGGTTACTTTTAGCATTGTACTTGGTATGGTACGCTAAAGGGTTGATATCTCAGTACGAGATTGGTGGAGTTTTTCCCGATATGAGGGATTGAGCAAGTTTTAGTGCTTGGATTTGTGGACTTGATAAATCGCGAAAGACGATTTAGTTGTTAAGGGTAACTCTATGAGAAGAATTTCCTAGAGGAGTTGGAAGGATACGTGGCGGATTCGCGTATTCTAAGTGATCGTTATAGACTTCGGATGTCGCATGTATTGCACGGTTCGGAATGCGTGCAAGTGTGTAATTAGTTAATGAATTAATCTTCGGGTTAGTGAGGAATGTGTTGGAAGTCGAATTGGAATGATTGTTTGAGAACCATCGGGTGTAGGTTCGATTTTGGTTAAGTGATTAGGATCACGAGGACGTGATCGTATCTAAGTGGGGGAGAGTTGTAACACCCCGTTTTTCCCCGTACATGATTTACAGGTGTATCGCGTATGTACGATGGGTGCATGAAGGAATTGAGACATGTTCGTGCGTTAAAGTTCTTGTATGCGAAAAGTGATCAGACCAAGTTAAAGGTCGCGGCGCGGAGGTATGGGTCGCGGCGCGACATTACAAACAAATCAGGGTCAGGAGGCACATTAAAGAAGGTACTAGACCATGCCTTGGGTCGCGGCGCGACAGAATGGGCCGCGGCGTGACATTCAGCTAATTTCAATTTCAGGAGACATGTTAAGGAAACCACTAGAATACGTTATGGGTCGCGGCGCGACGATTGTGGCCGCGGCGCGGCATTCTGGGCGAGCTGGTACCAGATTTACAATTTTAAAGGATGTTTGAGGGCATTTTGGTCATTTTTCGTATGTGCTAGATTTGGGATCTTAAATCCCATCCACTCATCTCTTTTCCTTTTTATCTTTTTCCTTTTCTTTTTCATTTTCTCTCAAAAACTCAAATACCCCAATTGATTCAAAGGGATTTTTGAAAAGGAAGAAGCGGGTTTTGATCGAAAGCGTAAGAGACAAGGTTGTTCTCCTCGTTCTTAGCTACAATGTGATACTAACGGTAAGCTCTAACTCTAAAATTCATTTTCGTGTTCATCATTCAAATTTAAGGCTTTTGATTGTATGTTCATACATGGAACCCCACTAGTTGTTAATAAAAGATAATAACTAGGATTCGGGTTTATTAGTGATGAAGGCGGGTTTTGGGTTGGTCGATGATTTAGCCTTGTTTAGGGCTTTAAGTTGAGTGTAATCACTATGATTAGTGATTATGGAAGTGTTGGAACTCATTTGGGTGTGTTTGGTTGACTAATTTTGAAATGGGTCAAAATTAGGGTTTTGGTGTCAATTTAGGCAAGACAAGTGTTTAACACTTGTGTTCGGGTTTAATTAGCTTATTAGGACCATTGTCACTAGTGTTAGTGATTATTGGTTAGTTTGGACGCGGTTTGTGCTTGGAGGTGCATTTGGGTCGAGATTGCACTAGTTGTCAATTTGGGTTGGTTTGTAGTTCCTCCCTAATTGTGTTGTTGTATTTGTGATAATGGAATAGGTACATTCCATCGGCGAGTTGCAGATTATTCGGTGGCATTCATTAAGGCGACAAGGTGAGTGTTAATATCCTATGTGCATATGTATGTGTAGGATGGGTGCGGGTCGGGTGGAGTGGTTCTTGGTTATAGAGCAAACTTCACATATAGGTGGGTTTGATGGACTTGTGTATAGGTCCAATTGGCATGGTTGTGCGCTTTGGTTGACCACCTTTGGCGAGGTGCACACTTTGTGTGTACATTATCATAGGTGCTTGTGATGCGGATTATATAACCCCAATGGTGAAGGGTTGGTATTGAGTTGCGGATGAGTAACCCCGATGACATGGGTTTTGATATTGAGAAGTGAGTGAAATAATTATGCATGTACGTATATAATGTATTTATTTGTGTAGTATGAATGTGGCATTGTCGCGGTGTTCAAGTGTAACAACCCAAACCATCCAATGACAAAACCACGTGAAAACAGTAAAATAAAAAAAAAAAATCCTGAACAGCATGTTGCGCGGCGCGCCATATAGGCCGCGCGGCGCGCCAAAGTGGACTGTCCAAAAAGTTCTTAAATGCAAAAATGTTTGACTAGTTCCCGACGTATTTAGACAAAACGCTTTTAACCGCATGTTCCATATATGAAAACTAGCGCGTTCCAATGATAAAATTTAGTTTACGAAGCGGGGCCCACATTGACCCAGATTACCCCTTAAGTACCAAAATACAATTTTCGACCATACGACTTTTAATACAAAACAAAGCCGAGCATGGCGATTGGGGATACGCTACCCAATCCTAATAAATACAAAAGCAAGTCTCTAAAGCAACTATGCAAGTCTTCTAGTCCCCGCGCTTACATGAGCCACCGTCCGCATGCAATCTATAAAAAAAGAGTCAACAACGAGAGGGTAAGCTAACGCTTAGTGAATGATAATATACTACATACATATATATGTATAAAATGAATACGCCACACAAATATCAAATACCGCATACCGAACAACCAAGCATAAAGGCAAGCTAGTCTAGGCGTACCGTACAAACACTAAGCACGAGCTAAGATACAACAACGAAATATAAGTTCACCAACGACGATGTGAACCACGCCAAATAGCTACACCCGGAGGGTTAGCTACAACTCAACAATACATTAATATATAACAATATAAATGAACAAGGTTAACACCTTAACCCAATACCGAGAACCAAATACCACAATGAAGATTGGCCGAACTACACGAGCCTTAGTAATCCGAAACCACACGAGATTACTATCTTCACAACATCGAGGTTGGCCGAACTACACGAGCCTTAGTAATCCGAAACCACACGAGATTACTACCTCAATAAGATGACCGAACTACACGAGTCACCATGAATCCGAACTACACGAGATTCATTTTGATAAGATGACCGAACTACACGCGTCATCGTGAATTCGAACTACACGCGATTCACTTCTCCAACTCAAAACCCTTGGCCATTGGGGTTATATCATCCACATCACAACCACGTGTGATAGTGTACACACAAAACGTGTACCTCACCAAAGATGGTTAACCAAAACGCACAACCGTGCCAATTGGATCTAAACGCAAGTCTATCAAATCCACCTATATGTGAAGGGAGCTCTATAACCGAGAACCACTTCACCCGACCTGCACCCATCCTACACATACATATGCACATAGGATATTAACACTCACCTTGTCGCCTTGATGAATGCTTCCAAGTAATCCGCACCTCGCCAATGGAAAGTACCTATTCCATTATCACAAATTCAACAACACACTTAGATTGGATTCACAAACCAACCCAATTTGACACTTAGTGCAAATTCGACCCAAATGCACTTCTGTAATGACCCGCACTTTTTCGATCGTTCTATACTTATAAGATTAATATTTATATAAATTAAACCTTACCAACATGATAAGCAATCCAAATTGTTAAGATTTATGTTTTTGAAAAGAGTTTTACACAACGTTTGACCGTCTAGTTTGACCGATGATATCACGAACTATACAATATATGATAATTATACATACATATTTAACATGATCTAAGGATGTTTTAATATCTCATTTTGTATTAATAACAAAAAGTCATAAGTATATTTTGAAACTACTAACTTAAGTTTTCAAAACAATAACCATACGTAACGTTATTTGACATAAATACTGATGATTTATAATGTTTATACATATATCGTATAAGTAATGTATTTAATCATTTTTAAAGGGCTTTTATACATAAAACAATATAAGTATATTTACAAAAGATAGTTATATTTGAATTCTCGTTTCGTTTCCTCAATAATCCTTTACGTATATCTAGGGTACTATACACAGCTTCTAGAAGTATTTACTATTGGTATATACCAATAGAAATCTTCAATTATTGGAATAATATGTCATTCATGACATAATAAATTTTAACTTATCTTAGATATTTTCACTAAAAACCAAATTTTCAAGCCTATAAATAAGCACCATTTCTAACTCAGTTTTACACATTCATTTTCCAAATTTTACTTCCAATTTTCACACACACTTGCAAGAACTCTCTCAACTTTTATTTTACTACTTCTTTCCAGCAACTTTACATTTTAAACTTGAGGTAAAAACTCTACTTCAACTCTTTTTCAATTCATATATTTATAGCTATATATATAAGAGTTTATAAACTAGAACATAGTTTGAATGATTTCAAACTTGTTCGCAAACTAAATAGATCCTTCTAACTTAACTTTTAAAATACTTCAAGACCTGTAATATAACTTAAAAATATGCTAATTTAACAAGGTATAACTTGGTTTTTCAAAGAACACCTTAAAAACTGTTTTTATGACATCGGAGTGCAACCGGGGGCTGTTTTGGGTTGGATAATTAAAAACCATCTTAAACTTTGAATTGGAGGTTTATTTTCTGGAAAAATGATTTTTACTATGAATATGATAACACATAAAAATTTCATGATTTAACTCAAAGTATAAGTATTTTTAGAAAAATAATCATTTAAGGTTGTTTACATGATGGAAAATGATTAACTTCATAAGTTTCACTAAAGTTTGACCTATGACCTGTGATTTCGAATACAAACTAAGGTATTTACAGTTCATAGTCTTAAAGAGGGACTCGATCCAAGGAAGTGGCAAGTTGAATCAACGAAAACGGAGTTGTAACGAAGAAACTATGACCAAAACGAGATCGGATATCTAAGACTAGTTTGGCTACGAAAATAATTGGAGAAAATTAAATAAATCACATCTTTTTAAAATAACATGATATTTTATATATATGTACTCATAATTTAATTTTATATGGTTCAGGATCACCCGTAAACAATACGAGAAGATTAATCATAAGATCCCATGATTGTACGCAACACGTCATTTGACAACACCGGTACTTTATGTACGCAACACGTCATTTGACAACACCGGTACCATGGGTCAAGATTAATCTCGACCAATACATATACGATGGGGGTTTTTATTTATTTCATTGGGGGTTTATTAAACACCTAAAAATGAACCATTAAAATTGAATTACTAACATCGGACTGCTAACTACGGACTAAGAAATTATTAAAACTATTAAAAGTATAAAAAGTATATATATGTGACGATTGTTTAAAATAGAAAATATTGATAAACTATATATGGATAGGTTCGTGATATCAATCGGAGACCAAGTCGAAATTACATATCTTCAAGACGAAAGTGAGTATATAGTCCCACTTTTAAACTCTAAATATTTCGGGATGAGAATACATGTATTTTATGTTTTACGTTATGGACACAAGTAACTGAAAAATATATTCTACGTTGAGTTGTACCACTGGCATACTTCCCTGTAGCTTGGTAACTAATATTTACAGCGGTATTGTAAACGCGAATCCTGTTGATAGATCTATCGGGCCTGACAACCCCAACCGGACTGGACGACCAGTATTCAACGGTTGCACAGTACTTCGTTTCGTGACTACACTTGGTACGGTGTAGTAAGATTTCATAATAAAGGGAATATGCGACGTGATTAAATGTTAAGTATGGTTACCAAGTGCTCAACCACTTAGAATATTTTTATTAAACTGTTTATATATGAAATCTTGTGGTCTATATATATATTGCTGCCGGCACTAAACCTATATCTCACCAACTTTATGTTGACGTTTTAAACATGTTTATTCTCAGGTGATAATTAGAAGTTTCCGCTGCATTATGTTGAATTTGAGCAGGATCTTGCGTACGCATATTTGTGTCAAAAATAAAACTGCATACCCGAGGATTTGTGTTGTAAAATATACTAGAAATCGTGTTGTTATCATTATTTGTAAAGTTTGTAAGTCGAAGATTATCGCTAAACGATAATCATCTTTCTATCGTCTAAAGCTTGTATCAAAAATAAGATTTGTGGTTTGTAATGTAAAATATATGCAGTTTTCTTTTAAAAATGTCTCATATAGAGGTCAATACCTCGCAATGAAATCATACGTTATCTAACTCGTTCTTAGGGTTAAGGACGGGTTATGACATGTGGTATCAGAGCGGTGGTCTTAGCGAACCAGGTTTGCATTAGTGTGTCTAACTGATAAGTCGTTAGGATACATTAGTAAGTCTGGACTTTGACCGGGTCTGATTTAAAAACCATTGCTTATCATTGTTGGTTAAAATTTATATGTAAATATTATGTAGTACTAATGGGTTAGTTGTTGTGTGATAGATGTCGGGCTCAAAACTTGTTATCACATTCAGCGACTCCGAACCAGAATCTTCAGATGGTGTTCCAGTCATTAACCTATCCGATGACGAAAATAATATCTTTAGGGAAGACTCGCAAATTCCTGATGAACCGACTATAGAGAACCCGGAAAGTGAACCCGAGGAGGAAAGTGAACCCGAGGAGGAAAGTGAACCCGAGGGGGAAAGTGAACCCGAGGAAGAAATACAGGAAATTACAAAAGAAGAGTTCGAACTAGGAAAGAAACGAAAGGCTAATGAATTAAAAAATTCAAATCCTGAGTTTAATAAGGATGATGTGGCACCAACTCCACTAGACACTACCACCCCTATTCCCGCTATTCCTATTCGTTCTATCCCGGCATCCAGTTCTTCAGTCCCACAGCCAAAATATAGGCAGACAGCCAGGATAAGCGTTAAGCGATTCTTTGAACCTAAACGTCCTAGAAAATAGACCAAACGATGCGCTGCCGTATTAAACCATGGGATCATATAATGTTTTGTATAATATTATTAGTGTGGTTTGTTTAAAGTTCGATGTAAGATAAGCATATGTAAAATAGTGAAGTGTGAAATGCAATAATTTTCCATGGTTAAGTATTATTTAGATGGTAGTAATTGATTCTGTACTAAGCTATTAAGTATGGACATTAACGGGTAGGTACTACCCTAGATATAATTATAAAACGCTAATAAGAAGAAAAGGCTTTTATAATAATACCTGGTTCATATTATTAATAAGCTATAATGTACTGTAAATATACACTACATCTATAATATTCCATGTGAATAATTATTTTCTTTTCATTCTTATAGAAGAATATGGCGCGATTGAACCGAATGACGGAACAAGAAATCCAGGAACTCATCAATCAGCGAGTGAACGACAGAATGTTATGGGTCGAGGCTGCAAGAGGTGCTGCAGTTAACCCAAATCCTCGTGTGGGGTGCACTTACAAAACTTTTCAAGCTTGCAAGCCCTCATCATTCAGTGGAACAGAAGGACCGATCGGTTTAACCCGGTGGATAGAAAAGATGGAAACTGTGTTCAAAATCAGTGGTTGTGTTGAAAAGGACATGACCAAATACGCATCGTGCACTTTACAAGATAGTGCACTCACGTGGTGGAAAAATTATGTGAAGGCTGTAGGAGGAGATGTAGCTTATGATACTCCGTGGGAAGAATTCAAAACAATGTTAATCAATGAATATTGTCCAAGGAACGAGGTTAGGAAGTTGGAAGATGAGTTACGAAGTCTGAAGGTTATTGGTACTGAAATCACCAACTACAATCAGCGATTCATGGAATTAGTTTTGCTATGTCCTGAATTGGTTCCAACCGAAGAACGGAAGATTGAAATGTACAAAGATGGTTTGCCCAAAAAGGTCAAGGCAAATGTTACAGCATCGAAACCTAAGACAATTCATGAAGCTATAACCATGGCAAACGAGCTAATGGATCAGGTCATTTTGGATAAGAAAGCATTCAATACTGATGTGAAGGTATCAGGTAACAAGAGAAAGTGGAATGGAAGCTATGATCGAGGTAATCAACAACAAACTTTTAAGAAACAAGAAACCCCGAAAGGTGCGGGTAGTGGTTCAGGTTTTGGTTACAAAGGACAAAGTCCTTTATGCAACCGATGTCACAAACATCACTTTGGTTACTGTAGTGTGGTATGCAACAAATGTAATCGACAGGGTCATCTTGCTGAAGATTGTAGGGCTCTCGTTACGAATACAAATGGTGCCAAGACTCCTGCCACCAACGCAAATAGAACTGCTTTGGCTACCATTACTTGTTTTGGGTGTGGAAAACAAGGCCACTATAAGAGCCAGTGCCCGAATCCAGAGAAGAATATCGGACCTGCACGTGGAAGAGCATTTGTTATTAATGCTAAAGAGGCATGTGAAGACCCGGAGCTTGTTACGGGTACGTTTACCATTAATAACTTATCCGCATCTATTATATTTGATACTGGTGCTGATAGAAGTTACGTGTGTAGAGACTTTCACGCTAAATTGAATTGTTCATCATTACCTCTCGATGCTAAGTACATGATTGAGTTAGCTAATGGTAAACTAATTAAAGCCGATAAAATTTGCCGTGATTGTAAAATAAATTTAGCCGGAGAAACGTTTAAAATTGACTTGATACCCGTAGAATTAGGAAGTTTTGATGTAATAGTCGGCATGGACTGGATGTCCAAAATAGGAGCTGAAGTTGTGTGCGCCAAGAAGGCAATTCGCATTCCTCGTAAGAATAAAACGCCCGTAATGATTTATGGAGAGAAGGGTAACTCAAAGCTAAAACTCATTAGTTATTTGAAAGCTCAAAAGTGCTTGAAGAAAGGGTGTTATGCTATCTTAGCACATGTTAATAAAGTCGAAAAGAAAGAAAAAGAGAAGTGCATCAATGACGTGCCTGTGGCAAGAGATTTTCCTGAAGTATTTCCGGAAGAGTTGCCGGGATTACCTCCATTTAGATCTGTAGAATTTCAAATAGAGTTAGTACCAGGAGCTGCACCAGTGGCTCGTGCTCCATATAGACTTGCACCGTCCGAATTAAAAGAACTTCAAAGTCAGTTAAAAGAATTACTAGACCGTGGATTCATACGACCAAGTACTTCACCGTGGGGAGCTCCAATTTTATTCATCAAGAAGAAAGACGGATCTTTCCGAATGTGTATAGATTATCGTGAATTAAATAAGTTAACTATCAAGAATCGGTATCCACTACCGAGAATTGATGACTTATTTGATCAACTCCAAGGATCATGTGTGTACTCGAAAATTGACCTAAGATCGGGTTATCATCAATTACGTGTCAAAGAAGAAGATATACCGAAAACTGCTTTTCGGACACGCTACGGTCATTACGAATTTTTGGTCATGCCGTTTGGATTGACGAATGCGCCAGCTGTATTCATGGACCTCATGAATCGAGTTTGTAGTCCATATTTAGATAAGTTTGTTATCGTTTTCATTGATGATATTCTTATCTATTCCAAGAGTGAGCAAGAGCATGAACAGCATTTAAGGTTGATATTAGAGTTATTGAGAAAAGAACAGCTATATGCTAAATTTTCTAAATGTGCTTTCTGGTTGAAAGAAGTGCAATTTCTTGGCCACGTTGTTAGTAGCAAAGGAATTCAGGTTGATCCAGCAAAAATTGAAGCCATTGAAAAATGGGAGACTCCTAAGACACCAATGCAGATACGCCAATTTTTGGGTTTAGCCGGTTATTATAGAAGGTTTATTCAAGATTTTTCCCGAATAGCTAAGCCGTTGACAGCGTTAACGCAAAAAGGGAAGAAATATGAATGGACTTCTGAGCAGGAGAGTGCATTTCAATTACTGAAAAAGAAGTTGACTACGGCGCCTATTTTATCGTTACCAGAAGGGAACGATGATTTTGAAATATATTGTGACGCTTCGCGACAAGGTTTTGGTTGCGTTCTTATGCAACGGAAGAAAGTTATTGCATACGCATCCCGACAATTAAAGATTCACGAGCGGAATTATACGACGCATGATCTAGAACTGGGAGCAGTCGTGTTTGCATTGAAGATATGGAGACACTACTTGTATGGGGTTAAATTAACTGTGTTTACTGATCATAAAAGACTTCAACATATTTTCGATCAAAAACAGCTGAACATGAGGCAACGTAGGTAGGTCGAGTTAATAAACGACTATGATTGTGAAATTCGTTATCATCCCGGGAAAGCGAATGTGGTGGCTGACGCTTTAAGCAGAAAGGAACGAGAACCAATTCGAGTACGAGCGATGAACATAAAAATTCGCATGAATCTCAACTCACAAATCAAAGAAGTTCAACGAGAAGCACTTACTAAAGAAAATATAGGAAATGAAATAATGAAGAAGTATGAGAAGCAACTCGTTATACGGGAAGATGGAATTCGATATTTTGCAAACCGTATTTGGGTACCGAAGTTGGGTGGATTAAGGAAGTTGATATTGAATGAGGCACATAAGACAAGATACTCGATACATCCTGGAGTTGGAAAGATGTACCAAGATCTTAAGACACATTATTGGTGGCCTAATTTAAAGACAGACGTTGCAACATATGTTGGGGAATGTTTAACTTGTTCCAAAGTCAAAGCTGAACACCAGAAGCCGTCAGGGTTACTTCAACAACCAGAAATCCCAGAATGGAAATGGGATGGTATTACCATGGATTTCATCACGAAGTTACCAAAGACTGCCTGGGGATACGACACCATTTGGGTGATTGTTGATTGTCTCACCAAGTCTGCACACTTCTTGCCTATAAAGGAAACGGATAGAATGGAGAAACTATTACGATTGTATATAAAGGAAGTTGTTTCAAGGCATGGAATACCTATTTCCATTATATCCGATCGTGATAGTAGATTTACATCAAAGTTCTGGCAATCACTACAGGAGGCCCTAGGAACTCGTTTGGATATGAGTACCGCGTATCATCCGCAAACCGATGGGCAGAGTGAAAGAACGATTCAGACTCTTGAAGACATGCTCAGGGCATGTGTGATCGATTTTGGAAACGGATGGGATAAATATCTACCATTAGCAGAATTCTCGTATAATAATAGTTATCATGCGAGCATTAAAGCTGCGCCATTCGAAGCATTGTACGGAAGGAAGTGTAGATCTCCTATTTGTTGGAATGAAGTAGGAGATCGACAATTAACTGGTCCCGAGATCATACACGAAACGACTGAGAAGATAGTACAAATCAAGGAGAGATTGAAAACAGCCCGTAGTCGCCAAAAGAGCTACGCCGATGTTCGAAGGAAACCATTAGAGTTTCAGATCGGTGACATGGTTATGTTAAAGGTGTCACCTTGGAAAGGTGTAATACGTTTTGGAAAAAGGGGTAAACTAAACCCAAGGTATGTAGGCCCGTTCAAGATCATCGAACGCATTGGACCGGTAGCTTATCGACTCGAGTTACCGCAACAACTCGCCGGAGTACATAATACCTTTCACGTCTCAAACCTTAAGAAGTGTCTTGCAAAGGAAGACCTCACCATTCCTCTTGAAGAAATCCATGTCGACGAGAAACTACAATTCATCGAAGAACCAATCGAAATCATGGATCGTGAAGTTAAACGGCTCAAGCAGAGCAACATACCGATCGTTAAGGTTCGTTGGAATGCTCGAAGGGGTCCCGAGTTTACTTGGGAACGAGAGGATCAAATGAAACAAAAATATCCACACTTGTTTTCCGATGACGCAAAATAGGTACAATTTTAAAATTTCGGGACGAAATTTATTTAACGGGTAGGTACTGTAATGACCCGCACTTTTTCGATCGTTCTATACTTATAAGATTAATATTTATATAAATTAAACCTTACCAACATGATAAGCAATCCAAATTGTTAAGATTTATGTTTTTGAAAAGAGTTTTACACAACGTTTGACCGTCTAGTTTGACCGATGATATCACGAACTATACAATATATGATAATTATACATACATATTTAACATGATCTAAGGATGTTTTAATATCTCATTTTGTATTAATAACAAAAAGTCATAAGTATATTTTGAAACTACTAACTTAAGTTTTCAAAACAATAACCATACGTAACGTTATTTGACATAAATACTGATGATTTATAATGTTTATACATATATCGTATAAGTAATGTATTTAATCATTTTTAAAGGGCTTTTATACATAAAACAATATAAGTATATTTACAAAAGATAGTTATATTTGAATTCTCGTTTCGTTTCCTCAATAATCCTTTACGTATATCTAGGGTACTATACACAGCTTCTAGAAGTATTTACTATTGGTATATACCAATAGAAATCTTCAATTATTGGAATAATATGTCATTCATGACATAATAAATTTTAACTTATCTTAGATATTTTCACTAAAAACCAAATTTTCAAGCCTATAAATAAGCACCATTTCTAACTCAGTTTTACACATTCATTTTCCAAATTTTACTTCCAATTTTCACACACACTTGCAAGAACTCTCTCAACTTTTATTTTACTACTTCTTTCCAGCAACTTTACATTTTAAACTTGAGGTAAAAACTCTACTTCAACTCTTTTTCAATTCATATATTTATAGCTATATATATAAGAGTTTATAAACTAGAACATAGTTTGAATGATTTCAAACTTGTTCGCAAACTAAATAGATCCTTCTAACTTAACTTTTAAAATACTTCAAGACCTGTAATATAACTTAAAAATATGCTAATTTAACAAGGTATAACTTGGTTTTTCAAAGAACACCTTAAAAACTGTTTTTATGACATCGGAGTGCAACCGGGGGCTGTTTTGGGTTGGATAATTAAAAACCATCTTAAACTTTGAATTGGAGGTTTATTTTCTGGAAAAATGATTTTTACTATGAATATGATAACACATAAAAATTTCATGATTTAACTCAAAGTATAAGTATTTTTAGAAAAATAATCATTTAAGGTTGTTTACATGATGGAAAATGATTAACTTCATAAGTTTCACTAAAGTTTGACCTATGACCTGTGATTTCGAATACAAACTAAGGTATTTACAGTTCATAGTCTTAAAGAGGGACTCGATCCAAGGAAGTGGCAAGTTGAATCAACGAAAACGGAGTTGTAACGAAGAAACTATGACCAAAACGAGATCGGATATCTAAGACTAGTTTGGCTACGAAAATAATTGGAGAAAATTAAATAAATCACATCTTTTTAAAATAACATGATATTTTATATATATGTACTCATAATTTAATTTTATATGGTTCAGGATCACCCGTAAACAATACGAGAAGATTAATCATAAGATCCCATGATTGTACGCAACACGTCATTTGACAACACCGGTACTTTATGTACGCAACACGTCATTTGACAACACCGGTACCATGGGTCAAGATTAATCTCGACCAATACATATACGATGGGGGTTTTTATTTATTTCATTGGGGGTTTATTAAACACCTAAAAATGAACCATTAAAATTGAATTACTAACATCGGACTGCTAACTACGGACTAAGAAATTATTAAAACTATTAAAAGTATAAAAAGTATATATATGTGACGATTGTTTAAAATAGAAAATATTGATAAACTATATATGGATAGGTTCGTGATATCAATCGGAGACCAAGTCGAAATTACATATCTTCAAGACGAAAGTGAGTATATAGTCCCACTTTTAAACTCTAAATATTTCGGGATGAGAATACATGTATTTTATGTTTTACGTTATGGACACAAGTAACTGAAAAATATATTCTACGTTGAGTTGTACCACTGGCATACTTCCCTGTAGCTTGGTAACTAATATTTACAGCGGTATTGTAAACGCGAATCCTGTTGATAGATCTATCGGGCCTGACAACCCCAACCGGACTGGACGACCAGTATTCAACGGTTGCACAGTACTTCGTTTCGTGACTACACTTGGTACGGTGTAGTAAGATTTCATAATAAAGGGAATATGCGACGTGATTAAATGTTAAGTATGGTTACCAAGTGCTCAACCACTTAGAATATTTTTATTAAACTGTTTATATATGAAATCTTGTGGTCTATATATATATTGCTGCCGGCACTAAACCTATATCTCACCAACTTTATGTTGACGTTTTAAACATGTTTATTCTCAGGTGATAATTAGAAGTTTCCGCTGCATTATGTTGAATTTGAGCAGGATCTTGCGTACGCATATTTGTGTCAAAAATAAAACTGCATACCCGAGGATTTGTGTTGTAAAATATACTAGAAATCGTGTTGTTATCATTATTTGTAAAGTTTGTAAGTCGAAGATTATCGCTAAACGATAATCATCTTTCTATCGTCTAAAGCTTGTATCAAAAATAAGATTTGTGGTTTGTAATGTAAAATATATGCAGTTTTCTTTTAAAAATGTCTCATATAGAGGTCAATACCTCGCAATGAAATCATACGTTATCTAACTCGTTCTTAGGGTTAAGGACGGGTTATGACAACTTCCAAGTACAAACCGTGCCCAAAACTAACCAATAATCACTAACACAAGTGAGAATGGTCCTAATACGCCAATTAAACCCGAACTCAAGTGTTAAACACGTGTCATACCCATTTTGACACTTAAACCCTAATTTTGACCCATAAGGTCAAAATCTCACCATTTACAAGTTTTGACACGAAAACACATTTAACTTGGTTTTATACTTCAACTTAATCCATTTCAAGTTTATAAACCTCATTAAATCGCCAAATGGGTCATAATCACCACCAAACCCTAATTTGACCCAAAGTCACAATTAGTCAACCAAATAACCTCAAATGGGTTTCAATACTTCCATAATCACTAACTTAAGTGATTAAACTCAATTTCAAGTCCTAAACATGGCCAATTAGTTCACCAACCCAAAATCCACCAATAATTAACAATAAACCCAATTACTAGCATCACTAAACCCATTTCATCATCTAAAAGGGTTTTTCATCAAACTAACTCAAACCCTAACTTGAATATCAAATCAAATAGATGAAATTCGGAGTTTGAGCTTACCAATACCACCACAACGTAGCTAGGAATGAAAGGAACAACTTTAGAACTCGAGCTTTTGATCAATTCGGCCTCCTTCTTCACCAAAACCCTAAATCTCTCTCTAGAATCTCTCTCTCTCTAAAATAGTTTGAGAGTGATGAATGGATGTGAAAAATGATCCAAAACTGATCCAAACCAGCTAATATGGCTCACAAATCCGGCCCCAAGTGAAATTACCCAATTGCCCTTCATTTAAAACAACAAAAAGAAGAAGAGAGCTGTCTGCGTGATTTGGCGCGGCGCGCCCCTGACCCGCGCGGCGCGCAAGTATCCAGTTTCAGATTCTTTTACCTTTTTAATTACATAACAATATTCAACGAAACCCGTTCTCGAATGTCATAAGTACACAAGTATACAAGATAAATATTCGGGTCTTACAACTCTCCCCCACTTAAACTCGATCACGCCCTCGTGATCCTCGTCACTTAACCAAATGGACCCCACTCAACGGTCCTCGACATACGTCCCAATCCGACTTTCCTAAGCAATTTCTCCCAACGAATCGCCTACAACAACTAAAATTGTCACCCACGATTTTCACAAATCCACAATCCGAGCACTAAAACTATGCTCCTTCCCTAACATCGGGAAAACTCAACCGATCTCGTACCGAGATATCAACCCTATAGTCTACCCTTTCCAAGTAAAATGCTAAAAACAACCAAATATCGACCTAAGGTCAACAACCCGAAACGATGAAGACCGAACCAAACGAACCCTTACGGATTACACCAATCACTAAACATCCCTTGTAGTGCGCCATACGACCAATACACAACTACCGTAACATCATAATCCAACGGCTAGAATCGATAGCGCCCAAAACGACTATGGAAACGCAAAACCCAAGGTGTACGAAATCAACCATCGTCACACCCGTAACAAACATGTGAGCGAAACACGGCTATCGCCTCACTAATCCCGCAACATGGTCCTCACGACCCTACCATCGACGTATAAAACGACCGATAGTTCCCGCAACATGGTCCTTACGACCCTACCATTGGTGTATCAAACAACCAATAGATCACACGACACGAAGGCTGGCCGAAAACACACGCGCCCTAGTGAATCCGAACTACACGCGACTCACTACCTTCACCACAACAACAATCGGGAATGGCCGAACTACACGCGCCATAGTGAATCCGAACTACACGAGAGTCACTATCCCGGAGGAATGACCGAACTACACGAGTCATTTGTGAATCCGAACTACACGTGACTCACTCCTCAATATAATGACCGAAACCACATGTGATGACCCGGGAATTTCCGACGAAATTTAACCTTAATCTTTATATGATTTCGATACAATAAGCAAAGCATGTAATGTTGAGTCTAGAAAACATTGGAACGATGTTCATATATTCAATTGACTTTCGACTGCTCTCGACGATTCACGAACAATTAATTGTAAATAGATATGTGTGTATGTATATATAAAAAATAATTCGAAATATAATTTGATGTATTATATGTTGTTGTTAATAAAAATTAATAAAATAAAAATAGAGTATTAATATAATTATTATTTAAAATATATCTATATATATATAAATAAGGTATGTTGAAAATAAATATTTAATGATTATAATACTCGTTTGATGTCTCGATTGATATTAAGTAAGTTTAATTCAAACTTATATTATATTTTAAAATAAACGGTGATCCGAAAATGAGTTATATAAGTTATAGTTTTATTAAAAGTATAAGTATTAAATATTCAATTATATAATATATACTATAAAGATTATTAATACATTATATTTAACTACAAGTTAAAATATAATTATTTTATTAATAGTGTTATTATCACTTTCATTATTATTAAAATAAATATAAATATTAATGCTAAGATTAATATCAGTATTATTAACATTATTATTTATAACATATAGATATGAAACTCGATACATTAATATCAATATTGTTGTTATCATTATTAGTATCATTGTTATTACTAGTAAAATTATAGTTGTTATGATAATGATTATTACTATTATTAATAAAATTATCATTTTATTTAAAATTATTATTATCATTATTTTTATCATTATTACTATTATTAGTATTATTTTGATCATTAATATTATTATCATCTCTATTATTATTATTATCATTAGTATTAAGTATTATTTTCATTAATATCATAATTTTTTTATCTATTATTATTAGTATATTTTTTTTATATATTTATTTATTAACAGTATTATAATTACTGTATTTATTAAATAATAATATTAAATATATTATTATATTATAAAACAGAAAAAGGTGTACCATCTGTTAAAACTCATTGTCAGTTCAATTTTCTTTTTCGCCCGTGATTTTTTTTGTTGACTAAATCCTCACAACAAAACAACATTTAATCAATTGTTGCTGTAACATAAATCATTTATTTGTATGTATACAAAATCTGCTATTCGCGAAATCAAAGAAAAGAAACCACAGCAAATTTTTTTTTTTATTTCGTAAACCCAATTTAATCCATAATCCATTTTCGAACTCAACTCCAAAGTCTAACACCGCAGATGTGTTAGGAAACATCCATTAAAACTATCTGCAAAGTTTCGAGTATTAATTTTCAGAATCAAGGACGAATTTTGGAGTCAAAGTTCTTAAGCAAAAAGTCAAACGAATCGTTCTTGGCAAAAATTCGTAATTGTTTTAATACCTCCAGTTTAATTGATTGTTCCAATAGTATCTATGAACGATTTAAAAACTTTTTTATGTTGAACTCATGATCTAAAAACTTTTTAAAAATGGAAAACATTTTTTTTTTGTTTAAAACCTGCGACAGCAGGTTTGTTCTTATAGTTTTTTTTTTTTAATTTTTTTTTTCGGTTAATCACATATAGTTATCGTTGTATCAGATATTACATCTTAAATTCAGTTTGTAAGTGTTAATAAGTTGTAAAGGAATTGGATCGTGTATTTTGAGGGAAGAAGAAGAAGATGGAGTCAAGAAGATTACGGTTATATTTAATTAGGAGTATATTAAATTAGAAAAATAAAATTAGAGTAATGGTTAAGTGTTGGTGCGGGTGAGCGTGAGGTCGCGGGTTCGAGCCTGTGCTTGGGCGATTCTTTTTAAAACAACCTATTTATTAAGGTAGTCACTTTATTATTATTACTTCTATTATTATTATTAGTATTATTATTATTATTATTAGTTGTTGTTGTTATTACAAGCTAGTTATTATTAGTACTATCAATATTAGTAAAAGAATTAGATAACATTTATTGTTATCATCATAATTATAATTACAATCATGATTATTATTATTAATATTATCATTACTAATATCAATTATATGACTAATATTACCCCTAGTATAATAGATACTATTAATATTATTGTTATTATTATGTATCATTAAGAAGTATTAATAGTATCAATTTATAATTTTTTAGTAGTATTATTACTATCATTATTATTACTAATATCATACTGTTTGTATTATTGTAAATATGATCATTTAAAATATCTAATATGACCATAATTATTATTAAACTACTACTAACATTAAAAATGTTATTTTTTACTAAAACTATCATTTTTACTTACTAGTGAAACTATCAATTTAACAAATAAATCTTTTGTATATTTTATATATATACTTATTATATATATTAGGGTTATATTAATTTTTCATATAATAAACTAATGATATTTCATGAATACGATAATAAGCACGTATATAGATATACAAGTATATTAATATAACTAAATGACAAATATTAACCCTTATAATTATATACACACAAAATCAATATATATATATATATATATATATATATATATATATATACACACACAATGTAATATAAAATATAATACAAGTATACGTTTTAAAATGAAATTTAGCGTAAATTCTATATAGCTATAAATATATAAATAATACATAATAATAAATGAAATTTGGTGATTTCTAATATATGTATTAATAAATATACAAATGATATAGGTTCGTGAATCCGAGGCCAACCCTGCATTGTTCAATATCGTTATATGTATTTTTACTACAAAATACATTAGGTGAGTTTCATTATTCCCTTTTCAAATACTTTTGCAATATATATTTTTGGGACTGAGAATACATGCGCTGCTTTTATAAATGCTTTACGAAATAGACACAAGTGATTAAAACTAAATTCTATGGTTGAATTATCAAATCGAATATCACCCTATATAGTCTGGTAATCTAAGAATTAGGGAACAGAAACCCTAGTTGACGCGAATCCTAAAGATAGATCTATCGGGCCCAACAAGCCCCATCCAAAGTACCGGATGCTTTAGTACTTCGAAATTTATATCATGTCCGAAGGAGGATCCCGGAATGATGGGGATATTCTTATATGCATCTTGTTAATGTCGGTTACCAGGTGTTCAATCCATATGAATGATACTTTTGTCTCTATGCACGAGACGTATGTTTATGAGAAATGAAAATATGAAATCTTGTGGTCTATTAAAATTATGAAATGATTATTTATGTTAAACTAATGAACTCACCAACCTTTTGGTTGACACTTTAAAACATGTTTATTCTCAGGTATGAAAGAAATCTTCCGCTGTGCTTTTGCTCATCTTAGATATATTAATTGGAGTCATTCTTGACATATTTCAAAAGATGTTGCATTTGAAACGTTGAGTTCATCAAGATTATTATTTAATCAATTATAGTAAGATATGTTATGAAATGGCATGCATGTCGTCAACTTTAGATGTAATGAAAGATTGTCTTTTCAAAATGAATGCAATGTTTGTAAAATGTATCATATAGAGGTCAAGTACCTCGCGATGTAATCAATTGTTGTGAATCGTTTATAATCAATATAGACTTCGTCCGGATGGATTAGGACGGGTCCTTTCAGTTGGTATCAGAACGGTGGTCTTAGCGAACCGGATCTTGCATTAGTGTGTCTAACTGATAGTTGTTTAGATGCATTAGTGAGTCTGGACTTCGACCGTGTCTGCATGACAAAAGTTTTTCTTATCACTTCTTGTCGGAAATTACCTGCGTATCATTCTTAGTCTAGACATCTCTTACTGCCTCTATTGCACAGACAGTGTATAGATAAATTCATATCTTAGCGTATCTATTATTGCTACCTTTGCCTGACAGCTTCCGTAGATTCCTCCGTAAATTATGGGATTTTAGTATTATATATACATATGTAAATTATATATTGCAGGATACTAATCTACAATCTATTTCTTATCGAAAATCATTCATCTGATCGTACGAGATGAATCCCTCAACCAGTTCAAATTCCTCGGATTCCGATAGCTATTCCGATATGGAGTTTCACCTAAGCTCCGAAAGCATTGTCACCAGAATGAATCAACCAATCATCCATCCCCAATTCATCTGATGAGTTCGTAGTCGACTTAATTAATGGAAACGCGCAGAAGGCAATCCCTTCCATCAACCGAATTCACCTCTTGACAATGAACCTGAAGCGTTTACCGGCGAACCTGTTCGAGACACCATTTTCAGTCTCATTTCCAGGATAACTCGACAAGATTATATTCTATCCACAATTCTGAACCTTATTCATCCGCTCGTTCAGACTAAAAATCATCCTGGAGTAATAAGTCAACGAACTTCGCGCTCGAATAATCAATTAGGAGAATATGGTGCAAAATGTACCAGCTTCAGCAACATCACCGGCACCAAAAGTACCATCAATAACAGCACCAGTACCATCAACAATTCATGCTTCAATATCATCATCTGTACTTTGAGTATGATCTTCGTTCTACGTATCGTTCTACCTCATTTATCTTCGTTCGACATGGCGAATATGTAATCTCTAAAGTTTTAGAGATTATTTATTCTAGTTCTAACCGAAAAGCAAATGAGTTTAATATCATATTAACTCATTAAATCCATGAATACATCTGAAGAAAATATATATGTATATATGTTTTCATAAAGATTGTAATTAAAAATTCTCTTGTACAAACTGTTAATGGTGAAAATATTTTAACGGGTAGGTTATACCCGAGGAATATTTAAATTTAACATTAATAAGTTACATTGTACGTTCTCCGAATCTGTTTCAACAGTCATATAATATCCTACTTACATCCACCGATATACGTATCCGTTCACCACAGAATAACCATTTTCATTCAATTTCATATTTGGATTTTGACTTTCCAGAATCCAACAAGTGGCATAATGAAGAAAACATTTGACATAATAAAATTTGTTAGAAACAAACAAATTAACTATGAGAAATTCTGTTAAGATTCCACGCTAACAAAGTCCTAGCTAACTGTTCCTAGCTAACTGTTAATTCCGTATTACCTTTTATTTATCGCAATTTACATTCTCGCAATTTTATTTATCGTCATTTAATTTCTGTTATTTATTTTACGCACTTTAAATATCGGGACACGTATACAAAGTTTTGACATATCATATCGACCCATCTATATATATTATTTGGAATAACCATGGACACTCTATATGCAGTAATGCGGGAGTTAGCTATACAGGGTTGAGGTTGATTCTATAATAATATATATACTTTGAGTTGTGATCAAGTCTGAGACGAGTACGGGTCACGTTACGTATTAATTAATTCGAATATTATATATTAAAATGTATATGAATTATTGAATTGCTAACTGTGGACTATCAACTGTGGACTACCAACATTGGACAATTAAAATGAATTAAAATATTGATTATAACATATGAAACTAAACAATTCTTCAAGTTTGCCACTTGATTTCATCTTAAACCTCATATGTATCTCGTCAATTACAATCTGCATTCAAATCTTTTATAATTCTTGAAAACACCTCTATCGATAGGATGAATCAACCGTGCTTCATCTACGGAAGGAAAGATTTATGTATATAGTATTGCATCTGAGAAACTCTCGACAACTGGGTAAAAGTTTAACACGTAGCCGCTTCAGATCCTTTGGCATTTATTAGCAAAAATAACTTTGCGATCTCTTTTCAAAGTAGCAAATTTTGTCACAGCTTCAGCAAATTAACTACGACTTTTCGTTCAAAACAACCTTATTATCACCTTGATTTATATGTATGTTCTTTTATTGTTACCAGGGAACCTTTCATATTCCATCATATTACCATCAGCGTTTAATCATCTAAAAACACAATTTTCCTGAAACCACCTCGAATTGATAACCGATGATTCAGATATCATAGCATTAAATGCAGAGGAAACAGAAAAATGGTAGATGGTCTAAACGACCAAAAGTTTGATGATAAAGAAAGGAGTGTTGGGAACGCTCGATAGAAAATTGGGTATTGAAAAAAAAAAACAGATTAGCCATCTATGAAGAAGACCAACGACAAATACAAGGACCATACCATATATTCAAAGAATCCAGGTAATTCTAGATCCAATGAAACCTTCAATGAATACCTTGCTCCGTACTCATGTTAAAATCTTGCGAAAAGTCTTTCCCCATCAACCATCGAACATAGAAATTTCAAAATATCATCATCAATATCTTCGATATTTCTGAGGATATTTTCATAAATATTCTCGTCCGAAATTATATACCTCCTCGTGCTTCCTGTGTATCATTATATTGAAAACATTCAATAGAAATTTAATACTGAAAAGCGGATTATGCGAAACTATGAAGGAAGCCGTGGACAAATCATAAAGAATAATTTTGACTTCAAAGAATCCAAATGATTCTATTTCTGATGAAGTCTTTAGCAAATACCTTGCTTCCGAATCTAAACCCTTACGGATAAATCTTCTTCATCATCCATCGATATTAGAAATTCCAAGATATCATCGTATCTTTCATTATAAATATCCTCCATATTTCTGAAGATATTTTCATAAGTATTCTTATCTGAAATCATTAATCTCTTCATAATATCAGTGTTACATCATATAGAAACTGGTAGTTTCTATATTCTGTAAACTTTCGAGCTTAAAATATGAATGTTATTGAAGTAATGTTGGGAACTGATGCATGAATTAGTATAATATAATGACACTTGATCAACGTGATTATATTACAGTAAGTCATGCTGAGTTTCTAAATGGAACGTGATGATTCACAGATCATAACGTCATCATGTGCCATGTTACATAACTCTTTCATCCTACTTAACTCCGGAACAAATCAAGAAAATGTATTCTTGATGGTTCTATCTTCCGTGATGTTGATAAATTTGAAAATCAAATCGTACTATCACGTTCCTTCCTGCTTCAAACATTATAATCATTCGAGACTCTATATCTACAAATTCTGGACCATTATTCGCTTGACTTGAAGTCGGGAAGAGAAAACAAAAGCATAAAGCTTTGAAATATAAGGGAGAATATAAAGCCCGATAACAACACATAAATTACAAACCGTGTATATCAATGTTTATCGCAACATAAAAACACGGGAGAATTAAAAACATTATAAACCCAAGGGCGAAGTAGATGAAAGCAGATTCCTCTGGTGGAAGTTGGAAAAGGAGAATGATTGTTGTGATAGTAAGGATAAGGACAAGGATCAGGACTGGGTTAAGCATTCCTTACAATCTTTTGAATTTGAGAATTGAGTATAGGAATGGTAAAAGTAACGGAACGGAAGAAGTTAATTTATAATGAAATATCTGATAGAAAAATCGAGGCAGATCACCGTATTTAATTATAGAGATTTTAATCTATTTATTCGCCGAAGAATCAAATCTCTTAGATTTCGAAGATTTTCTTTAAATCCCTGGAATTCCGGAAATCCACCGTGACTACGTCAAAAAGTTAAAGCTCTAACTCAATCTTTGTAACTGCTTCACTCGTACGCTTTACATAATCAAATCGTTTTATCTATATTACTTAATAATAATAAAACTCTATTTATCAACTCATATTCGTCACGAAAACATTCTTATTGTTAGCCATGACGACCTCACTCAAATTTCGGGACGAAATTTCTTTAACGGGTAGGTACTGTGATGACCCGGGAATTTCCGACCAAATTTAACCTTAATCTTTATATGATTTCGATACGATAAGCAAAGCATGTAATGTTGAGTCTAGAAAACATTGGAACGATGTTCATATATTCAATTGACCTTCGACTGCTCTCGACGATTCACGAACAATTAATTGTAAATAGATATGTGTGTATGTATATATAAAAAATAATTCGAAATATAATTTGATGTATTATATGTTGTTGTTAATAAAAATTAATAAAATAAAAATAGAGTATTAATATAATTATTATTTAAAATATATCTATATATATATAAATAAGGTATGTTGAAAATAAATATTTAATGATTATAATACTCGTTTGATGTCTCGATTGATATTAAGTAAGTTTAATTCAAACTTATATGATTTTAAAATAAACGGTGATCCGAAAATGAGTTATATAAGTTATAGTTTTATTAAAAGTATAAGTATTAAATATTCAATTATATAATATATACTATAAAGATTATTAATACATTATATTTAACTACAAGTTAAAATATAATTATTTTATTAATAGTGTTATTATCACTTTCATTATTATTAAAATAAATATTAATGCTAAGATTAATATCAGTATTATTAACATTATTATTTATAACATATAGATATGAAACTCGATACATTAATATCAATATTGTTGTTATCATTATTAGTATCATTGTTATTACTAGTAAAATTATAGTTGTTATGATAATGATTATTACTATTATTAATAAAATTATCATTTTATTTAAAATTATTATTATCATTATTTTTATCATTATTACTATTATTAGTATTATTTTGATCAATAATATTATTATCATCTCTATTATTATTATTATCATTAGTATTAAGTATTATTTTCATTAATATCATAATTTTTTATCTATTATTATTATTAGTATATTTTTTTTATATATTTATTTATTAACAGTATTATAATTACTGTATTTATTAAATAATAATATTAAATATATTATTATATTATAAAACAGAAAAAGGTGTACCATCTGTTAAAACTCATTGTCAGTTCAATTTTCTTCTTCGCCCGTGATTTTTTTTGTTGACTAAATCCTCACAACAAAACAACATTTAATCAATTGTTGCTGTAACATAAATCATTTATTTGTATGTATACAAAATCTGCTATTCTCGAAATCAAAGAAAAGAAACCACAGCAAAATTTTTTTTTTTATTTCGTAAACCCAATTTAATCCATAATCCATTTTCGAACTCAACTCCAAAATCTAACACCGCAGATGTGTTAGGAAACATCCATTAAAACTATCTGCAAAGTTTCGAGTATTAGTTTTCAGAATCAAGGACGAATTTTGGAGTCAAAGTTCTTAAGCAAAAAGTCAAACGAATCGTTCTTGGAAAAAATTCGTAATTGTTTTGATACCTCCAGTTTAATTGATTGTTCCAATAGTATCTATGAACGATTTAAAAACTTTTTTATGTTGAACTCATGATCTAAAAACTTTTTAAAAATCGAAATCATTTTTTTTTTGTTTAAAACCTGCGACAGCAGGTTTGTTCTTATAGTTTTTTTTTAATTTTTTTTTTTCGGTTAATCACATATAGTTATTGTTGTATCAGATATTACATCTTAAATTCAGTTTGTAAGTGTTAATAAGTTGTAAAGGAATTGGATCGTGTATTTTGAGGGAAGAAAAAGAAGATGGAGTCAAGAAGATTACGGTTATATTTAATTAGGAGTATATTAAATCAGAAAAATAAAATTAGAGTAATGGTTAAGTGTTGGTGCGGGTGAGCGTGAGGTCGCGGGTTCGAGCCTGTGCTTGGGCGATTCTTTTTAAAACAGCCTATTTATTAAGGTAGTCACTTTATTATTATTACTTCTATTATTATTATTAGTATTATTATTATTATTATTAGTTGTTGTTGTTATTACAAGCTAGTTATTATTAGTACTATCAATATTAGTAAAAGAATTAGATAACATTTATTGTTATCATCATAATTATAATTACAATCATGATTATTATTATTAATATTATCATTACTAATATCAATTATATGACTAATATTACCCCTAGTATAATAGATACTATTAATATTATTGTTATTATTATGTATCATTAAGAAGTATTAATAGTATCAATTTATAATTTTTTAGTAGTATTATTACTATCATTATTATTACTAATATCATACTGTTTGTATTATTGTAAATATGATCATTTAAAATATCTAATATGACCATAATTATTATTAAACTACTACTAACATTAAAAATATTATTTTTTACTAAAACTATCATTTTTACTTACTAGTGAAACTATCAATTTAACAAATAAATCGTTTGTATATTTTATATATATACTTATTATATATATTAGGGTTATATTAATTTTTCATATAATAAACTAATGATATTTCATGAATACGATAATAAGCACGTATATAGATATACAAGTATATTAATATAACTAAATGACAAATATTAACCCTTATAATTATATACACACAAAATCAATATATATATATATATACACACAATGTAATATAAAATATAATACAAGTATACGTTTTAAAATGAAATTTAGCGTAAATTCTATATAGCTATAAATATATAAATAATACATAATAATAAATGAAATTTGGTGATTTCTAATATATGTATTAATAAATATACAAATGATATAGGTTCGTGAATCCGAGGCCAACCCTGCATTGTTCAATATCGTTATATGTATTTTTACTACAAAATACATTAGGTGAGTTTCATTATTCCCTTTTTAAATACTTTTGCAATATATATTTTTGGGACTGAGAATACATGCGCTGCTTTTATAAATGCTTTACGAAATAGACACAAGTGATCACAACTACATTCTATGGTTGAATTATCAAATCGAATATCACCCTATATAGTCTGGTAATCTAAGAATTAGGGAACAGAAACCCTAGTTGACGCGAATCCTAAAGATAGATCTATCGGGCCCAACAAGCCCCATCCAAAGTACCGGATGCTTTAGTACTTCGAAATTTATATCATGTCCGAAGGAGGATCCCGGAATGATGGGGATATTCTTATATGCATCTTGTTAATGTCGGTTACCAGGTGTTCAATCCATATGAATGATACTTTTGTCTCTATGCACGAGACGTATGTTTATGAGAAATGAAAATATGAAATCTTGTGGTCTATTAAAATTATGAAATGATTATTTATGTTAAACTAATGAACTCACCAACCTTTTGGTTGACACTTTAAAACATGATTATTCTCAGGTATGAAAGAAATCTTCCGCTGTGCTTTTGCTCATCTTAGATATATTAATTGGAGTCATTCTTGACATATTTCAAAAGATGTTGCATTCGAGACGTTGAGTTCATCAAGATTATTATTAAATCAATTATAGTAAGATATGTTATGAAATGGCATGCATGTCGTCAACTTTAGATGTAATGAAAGATTGTCTTTTCAAAATGAATGCAATGTTTGTAAAATGTATCATATAGAGGTCAAGTACCTCGCGATGTAATCAATTGTTGTGAATCGTTTATAATCAATATGGACTTCGTCCGGATAGATTAGGACGGGTCCTTTCACCACACGAGTCATTTGTGAATCCGAACTACACGCGATTCACTTCCACAACACAATGATCGAAACCACATGAGTCATTTGTGAATCCGAACTACACGAGATTCACTTCCACAACATCGAGGTTGGCCGAACTACACGAGCCTTAGTAATACGAAACCACACGAGATTACTACCTCAATAAGATGACCGAACTACACGAGTCACCATGAATCCGAACTACACGAGATTCATTTAGTTAAGATGACCGAAACCACACGCGTCATCGTGAATCCGAAACCACACGCGATTCACAATCTCAACATAGGAATGGTACTCGCATTTCCCACCAGTACTCGTATTTCCCGATAGTGTTACACCATACCGACATAACACTGCTCCCTTGATGAAGTCAGCGGACCCCGAAGGTCATACTCCACCAATCTCAACACCGGATGAAGTCAGCGGACCCGAAGATCATGCTTCACCGATATAACATCACGCTCATGATGAAGTCAGCGGACCCCAAAAGACATGCTCCACCAATCACGTATTCCCATGATGAAGTCAGCGGACCCTAAAGATCATGCTTCATCAAACAACCATACCATAATCGAGCAAGAACCACCTATACCAAACATAGGTACCAAACAATAATTCTCCACAAGAGAACCCGACACACACCTCCCTTAACCGGAGGATTTCACCTTGCTCGCCAATCACGTCCATTATCTCTCAACGAGATTTTACCACGTTACCACCTCGGTGATGATTCAAATCCAAACCATAAGTACAATTTATCCGATATTTTAATCTACCACAAATCGACCCAACCAGGTCTCGAAAACATTTTTTGGATCTACCAATAGCATCATCTGAAATCTCACACTAAAACTTCCTCGTGCGGGAGTGTAACTCCCCCACTTAGAACCACGTTCCATATCCACAACTCGTACAACCGCACAATGCTACCACAGGTAGACTTTACCAACAATTGGGCTCACACGACCCATTACCACATCTTGCTCCAACCTTGAGCACACGAAGGATTTTAACCAACCCTTAAACACTTTGTACGAAAAGTGTACCGCAACACAATCGGAGTCGAACACCACGCTAGTAGGTATAAAAGAGGCACCTAATGTCGCGTCATAAAGACTCCATTACCAACACACATCGAGATTTAAAACACTCGATCTCAAGGGTTCCAACCAACCGACGAACCTCATGATTCGTCACTTCAACATCAAATCGAACTCGCGCTTAACAACCAAACACCAAAACCATTTCCGTGGCTTGGTAGAAACGTTTCCCAAATACTAAGGAATGCTTGGTTGCACCAAGTCTTACGCCCTTCGCCCGTCAATCAATCATCAACATAGGGTACTTCCATTAGGAACGTCACCCATAGCATAACATGCACAACAAAGGCACGCAACTCAAACTCAAACTACATTTAATAAATAATCAAAAGACATGTTTATCAAAATTAAACGTACCTTAACGTCTCCTGGCCGCACCCGTCCCCGCTAACTTGGGACATTCCGACTTACGATGTCCTTCTTTTTGGCAATTGAAGCACACCATACCATCACCCTTTGGTACCGAACATTCCCAAGACTTGTGACCCCTCACGCCTCAATTGTAACATCTAGCCGCAATAGAATCCGACAAACCCGCTCGCGTACCACCCGTGCTCACACTCAGACCCTTAGCCCTCTTACTCGGAGCACCATAAGAAACGACCCTTCGCTCACTTGAAGGTTCACCCTTTTTCGATCGTGAATACGACTCGAAACCTCTAGCCAAGTTGAATAATTCCGAAAACGATTTCGCTTGACCCCGGCTAATTTTACTTTTCAAGTCATCATTCAAGGTCCGATAGAAATCTCCCATCAACAAACGATCATTCCCCAAATACTCCGGACAAAAACGAGCCTTCGCCATAAAGGTAGTCTTGAGAGTACTCAAATCCATAGATCCTTGTCGCAAATTTCGCAACTCATTACGCAATTTCCACAAATCGGCCGAAGTCCGGAACTCCTCGAAGAATTCCTCCTTAAATTCGTCCCACGATAAAGCCATAAACGTCTCGCCACCGACAAGATCAATCTTACCATCCAACCAATCCCTTGCCCTACCCCGCAACAAACTCGTAGCGAGTCTCGTCTTTCTCTCGGGAGGGCAATCAATAGTACGAAAACACCCTTCGACGTCAGAAATCCAAGTTGTGCTTACCAAAGGATCCGGCTTTCCGTCATACATCGGGGGTTTAGTCCTCATTAAGCTCTTAAGATAACGCTCCATTTCACCACTACTTTGAAGTTCGGAATACCTCCTTTCCATTCTTTCTTCTAACGCACCCATTTGCTCCGCAACGGCGGCCGCAACCCTAGTGTTAAACTCCGCGTCATTCGCCTCGGTCTCGTTTCGCGTCGTCATTCTAAAGAATGCAAAACGATTAGTCCACGAACGTGTAAAACCGTACGCACGACACAGCCCCATCTTGCTAAACACTCATCGTACATCACTTGTTAGACACGATTTGCACCCGTAATAAGGTTTGCAAGTTCTTATTACGCACACATGCCGCATCGACTCGTTAGTACAACGACCGTCTCGCTCGATGATATACACAAACACAACCAAAATTCTACGCGGTACAAACACACGCGAGAATTATTATCACAACACAACAACATATTAATAATATCCGCATTACTAATATAAACGTTAGTCAACCTATAGCCAAGGCACTAACCAAACCCATTCCGACCCGTAATCCTACAAGTCCCGCAACAATTTAAGCACACACAAGTCTAAGTCTAGGCACCTATCTCAAGTCACCTAAATCCCTTAGACCATGCTCTGATACCACTTGTAACAACCCAAACCATCCAACGACAAAACCACGTGAAAACAGCAAAATAAAAAAAAATTCCTGAACAGCATGTTGCGCGGCACGCCATATAGTACGCGCGGCGCGCCAAAGTGGACTGTCCAAAAAGTTCTTAAATGCAAAAATGTTTGACTAGTTCCCGACGTATTTAGACAAAACGCTTTTAACCGCATGTTCAATATATAAAAACTAGCGCGTTCCATTGATAAAATTTAGTTTATGAAGCGGGGCCCACATTGACCCAGATTACCCCTTAATTACCAAAATACAATTTTCGACCATACGACTTTTAATACAAAACAAAGCCGAGCATGGCGATTGGGGATACGCTACCCAATCCTAATAAATCCAAAAGCAAGTCTCTAAAGCAACTATGCAAGTCTTCTAGTCCCCGCGCTTACCCGAGCCACCGTCCGCATGCAATCTATAAAAAAAGAGTCAACAACGAGAGGGTAAGCTAACGCTTAGTGAATGATAATATACTACATACATATATATGTATAAAATGAATACGCCACACAAATATCAAATACCGCATACCGAACAACCAAGCATAAAGGCAAGCTAGTCTAGGCGTACCATACAAACACTAAGCACGAGCTAAGATACAACAACGAAATATAAGTTCACCAACGACGATGTGAACCACGCCAAATAGCTACACCCGGAGGGTTAGCTACAACACAACAATACATTAATATATAACAATATAAACGAACAAGGTTAACACCTTAACCCAATATCGAGAACCAAATACCACAATGAAGATTGGCCGAACTACACGAGCCTTAGTAATCCAAAACCACACGAGATTACTATCTTCACAACATCGAGGTTGGCCAAACTACACGAGCCTTAGTAAGTCGAAACCACACGAGATTACTACCTCAATAAGATGACCGAACTACACGAGTCACCATGAATCCGAACTACACGAGATTCATTTTGATAAGATGACCGAACTACACGCGTCATCGTGAATCTGAACTACACGCGATTCACTTCTCCAACTCAAAACCCTTGGCCATTGGGGTTATATCATCCACATCACAACCACGTGTGATAGTGTACACACAAAACGTGTACCTCGCCAAAGGTGGTTAACCAAAACGCATAACCGTGCCAATTGGATCTAAACGCAAGTCTATCAAATCCACCTATATGTGAAGGGAGCTCTATAACCGAGAACCACTTCACCCGAACCGCACCCATCCTACACATACATATGCACATAGGATATTAACACTCACCTTGTCGCCTTGATGAATGCTTCCAAGTAATCCGCACCTCGCCAATGGAAAGTACCTATTCCATTATCACAAATTCAACAACACACTTGGATTGGATTTACAAACCAACCCAATTTGACACTTAGTGCAAATTCGACCCAAATGCACTTCCAAGTACAAACCGTGCCCAAAACTAACCAATAATCACTAACAAAAGTGAGAATGGTCCTAATACGCCAATTAAACCCGAACTCAAGTGTTAAACACGTGTCATACCCATTTTGACACTTAAACCCTAATTTTGACCCATAAGGTCAAAATCTCACCATTTACAAGTTTTGACACCAAAACACATTTAACTTTGTTTTATACTTCAACTTAATCCATTTCAAGTTTATAAACCTCATTAAATCGCCAAATGGGTCATAATCACCACCAAACCCTAATTTGACCCAAAGTCACAATTAGTCAACCAAATAACCTCAAATGGGTTTCAATACTTCCATAATCACTAACTTAAGTGATTAAACTCAATTTCAAGTCCTAAACATGGCCAATTAGTTCACCAACCCAAAATCCACCAACAATTAACAATAAACCCAATTACTAGCGTCACTAAACCCATTTCATCATCTAAAAGGGTTTTTCATCAAACAAACTCAAACCCTAACTTGAGTATCAAATCAAATAGATGAAATTCGGAGTTTGAGCTTACCAATACCACCACAACGTAGCTAGGAACGAAAGGAACAACCTTAGAACTCGAGCTTTTGATCAATTCGGCCTCCTTCTTCACCAAAACCCTAAATCTCTCTCTAGAATCTCTCTCTCTCTCTCTCTCTAAAATAGTTTGAGAGTGATGAATGGATGTGAAAAATGATCCAAAACTGATCCAAACCAGCTAATATGGCTCAAAAATCTGGCCCCAAGTGAAATTACCCAATTGCCCTTCATTTAAAACAACAAAAAGAAGAAGAGAGCTGTCTGCGTGATTTGGCGTGGCGCGCCCCTGACCCGCGCGGCGCGCAAGTAGCTAGTTTCAGATTCTTTTACCTTTTTAATTACATAACAATATTCAACGAAGCCCGTTCTCGAATGTCATAAGTACACAAGTATACAAGATAAATATTCGGGTCTTACATCAAGACACCACATTCTAAGTAACGAGTAGTATTGTCGCGGTGTTGAAGACACTACTCATTGTTTGATTGACATGTGGTATTGTCGCGGTGTTTAAGACACCACATTGTCATGGGAGTGGATGCCGCGGTGTTCAAGGCACCACTCATTGTTTCGATTGACATGTGGAATCGTCGCGGTGTTCAAGACGCCACATTGTCATGGGGGTGAGTTAGTCGCGTTGTGTAGTGACCCGAACTTTTCCATGTTTATATATATTAATTGAGATTGATATTTACATGATTAAATGTTTCCAACATGTTAAGCAATCAAACTTCTTAAGACTTGATTAATTGAAATATGTTTCATATAGACAATTGACCACCCAAGTTGACCTGTGATTCACGAACGTTAAAACTTGTAAAAACTATATGATGACATATATATGGATATATATATAGTTAACATGATACTATGATAAGTAAACATATCATTAATTATATTAACAATGAACTACATATGTAAAAACAAGACTATTAACTTAATGATGTTTAAACGAGACATATATGTAACGATTATCGTTGTAAAGACATTTAATGTATATATATCATATTAAGAGATATTCATACATGATAATATCATGATAATATAATAATTTAAAATCTCATTTGATATTATAAACATTGGGTTAACAACATTTAACAAGATCGTTAACCTAAAGGTTTTAAAACAACACTTACATGTAATGACTAACGATGACTTAACGACTCAGTTAAAATGTATATACATGTAGTGTTTTAATATATATTTATACACTTTTGAAAGAATTCAATACACTTATCAAAATACTTCTACTTAACAAAAATGCTTACAATTACATCCTCGTTCAGTTTCATCAACAATTCTACTCGTATGCACCTGTATTCGTACTCGTACAATACACAGCTTTTAGATGTATGTACTATTGGTATATACACTCCAATGATTAGCTCTTAACAGCCCATGTGAGTCACCTAACACATGTGGGAACCATCATTTGGCAACTAGCATGAAATATCTCATAAAATTACAAAAATATGAGTAATCATTCATGACTTATTTACATGAAAACAAAATTACATATCCTTTATATCTAATCCATACACCAACGACCAAAAACACCTACAAATACTTTCATTCTTCAATTTTCTTCATCTAATTGATCTCTCTCAAGTTCTATCTACAAGTTCTAAGTATTCTTCATAAATTCTACAAGTTCTAGTTACATAAAATTAAGAATACTTTCAAGTTTGCTAGCTCACTTCCAATCTTGTAAGGTGATCATCCAACCTCAAGAAATCTTTGTTTCTTACAGTAGGTTATCATTCTAATACAAGGTAATAATCATATTCAAACTTTGGTTCAATTTCTATAACTATAACAATCTTAATTCAAGTGATGATCTTACTTGAACTTGTTTTCGTGTCATGATTCTGCTTCAAGAACTTCGAGCCATCCAAGGATCCGTTGAAGCTAGATCCATTTTTCTATTTTCCAGTAGGTTTATCCAAGGAACTTAAGGTATTAATGATGTTCATAACATCATTCGATTCATACATATAAAGCTATCTTATTCGAAGGTTTAAACTTGTAATCACTAGAACATAGTTTAGTTAATTCTAAACTTGTTTGCAAATAAAAGTTAATCCTTCTAACTTGACTTTTAAAATCAACTAAACACATGTTATATATCTATATTATATGCTAACTTAATGATTTAAAACCTGGAGACACGAAAAACACCGTAAAACCGGATTTACGCCGTCGTAGTAACACCGCGGGCTGTTTTGGGTTAGTTAATTAAAAACTATGATAAACTTTGATTTAAAAGTTGTTATTCTGAGAAAATAATTTTTATTATGAACATGAAACTATATCCAAGAATTATGGTTAAACTCAAAGTGGAAGTATGTTTTCTAAAATGGTCATCTAGACGTCGTTCTTTCGACTGAAATGACTACCTTTACAAAAACGACTTGTAACTTATTTTTCCGACTATAAACCTATACTTTTTCTGTTTAGATTCATAAAATAGAGTTCAATATGAAACCATAGCAATTTGATTCACTCAAAACGGATTTAAAATGAAGAAGTTATGGGTAAAACAAGATTGGATAATTTTTCTCATTTTAGCTACGTGAAAATTGGTAACAAATCTATTCCAACCATAACTTAATCAACTTGTATTGTAGATTATGTAATCTTGAGATACCATAGACACGTATACAATGTTTCGACCTATCATGTCGACACATCTATATATATTTCGGAACAACCATAGACACTCTATATGTGAATGTTGGAGTTAGCTATACAGGGTTGAGGTTGAGTCCAAAATATATATAGTTTGAGTTGTGATCAATACTGAGATACGTATACACTGGGTCGTGGATTGATTCAAGATAATATTTATCGATTTATTTCTGTACATCTAACTGTGGACAACTAGTTGTAGGTTACTAACGAGGACAGCTGACTTAATAAACTTAAAACATCAAAATATATTAAAAGTGTTGTAAATATATTTTGAACATACTTTGATATATATGTATATATTGTTATAGGTTCGTGAATCAACAGTGGCCAAGTCTTACTTCCCGACGAAGTAAAAATCTGTGAAAGTGAGTTATAGTCCCACTTTTAAAATCTAATATTTTTGGGATGAGAATACATGCAGGTTTTATAAATAATTTACAAAATAGACACAAGTACGTGAAACTACATTCTATGGTTGAATTATCGAAATCGAATATGCCCCTTTTTATTAAGTCTGGTAATCTAAGAATTAGGGAACAGACACCCTAATTGACGCGAATCCTAAAGATAGATCTATTGGGCCTAACAAACCCCATCCAAAGTACCGGATGCTTTAGTACTTCGAAATTTATATCATATCCGAAGGGTGTCCCGGAATGATGGGGATATTCTTATATATGCATCTTGTTAATGTTGGTTACCAGGTGTTCACCATATGAATGATTTTTATCTCTATGTATGGGATGTGTATTGAAATATGAAATCTTGTGGTCTATTATTATGATTTGATATATATAGGTTAAACCTATAACTCACCAACATTTTTGTTGACGTTTTAAGCATGTTTATTCTCAGGTGATTATTAAGAGCTTCCGCTATCGCATACTTAAATAAGGACGAGATTTGGAGTCCATACTTGTATGATATTGTGTAAAAACTGCATTCAAGAAACTTATTTTGTTGTAACATATTTGTATTATAAACCATTATGTAATGGTCGTGTGTAAACAGGATAATTTAGATTATCATTATTTGATAATCTACGTAAAGCTTTTTAAACCTTTATTTATGAAATAAAGGTTATGGTTTGTTTTAAAAATTAATGCAGTCTTTGAAAAACGTCTCATATAGAGGTCAAAAACCTCGCAACGAAATCAATTAATATGGAACATTTTTAATCAATAAGAATGGGACATTTCAGTTGGTTAGGATGCATTAGTGAGTCTGGACTTCGACCGTGTTTACTTGAAAAATGATTGCTTAACAAATTTTGTTGGAAACTATATATTTTTAACATGTGAATATTATGTGATATATTAATCTCTTAACGCGTTTGATATTATGTGATAGATGTCTACCTCTAGAACAAGTCCCATTGACTCACCTAATAATAATGAAGAGTCAAATGTAAATTGGAATGATTCGTGGACTGATTCACAAGTTCCCGAAGAGGAACCGGAAGAAGAGTCGGAACCGGAAGAAGAATCGGAACCGGAAGAAGAATCGGAACCGGATGAAGAAATAGAACCGGTGGGGGAAATAATAAAACGGTTAAGTAAAAGAAAATCCTCAATCAACCGACCAAGGTTAATTATGGTCAATGGTGTTTCCGCCAAGGAAGCAAAATATTGGGAGGATTACCAATTCTCCGATGAATCGGATTCCAACGAGAATTCCGATGATGTTATAGAAATTTAAAAAGGCAAAAGAAAATAATAAGGGAAAGGGCATAAAAATAGAGAAATCTAATTCCAACCCCGATGAACTTTATATGTATCGTCAACCCCCGAAGTCCTTAAGTTGTAACAATGACCCGGGAACCTCTAAACCACCAGGTTTTTCTAAACCAATGTGGAAAACGACGGCTCGTATTAGGAGAACATCATATATCCCTAGAAACTTGGCAAAACGAACCAAAACCGAAGAAGAAGAAACAAGCGAGTCAGAATAAGATAGTTGTATTCGTGTGGTGTAATATATGTAATATAGTGTGCTTATGCTTTATGATATATGTAAAAATTGCTTGTATTAATAAGTATTTTTTTATGAATCTAACTCTTGTCTATTTTACAGTATAAAAACACAAAATGGATAGACAACCCAATATTTTAAGAGACCTACCCGGAGACATGATTGATGAAATCCTGTCTAGAGTCGGTCAGAATTCTTCGGCACAACTATTTCAGGCGAGATCAGTTTGTAAGACATTCGAAGAATGTTCCAAGAATGCCTTGGTTTATAAAAGGCTTTCGTTCGAAAGATGGGGGATATCACATTGGGAAATCCATAAGTTACGATTTGTTTACTTTGACGCATATATTGCGGGGAACCCAAATGCTATTTTACGCAATGGGTTAAGAAATTATTTTGACTCAATATATCCGAATATTGGACTTCGTGATTTAGAAAAAGCGGCTAACATGCAACATAAAGAAGCATGTTATGCTTACGGATTAGTATTGTTCGCTTCTCACCAAAGTGAGAACAAGAACATCGGGCTACAACTATTAAACAAAACGTTCCCACAAGTGACGGAGTCGGTAATTGGGGTAAGAAATGAGGTTTTTAGATTATTACGGGACTGTTGGACATTACGTAACCCTCGTCCCTTTGACGACGTTACAACACGCTGTCTTATCAACGGCCATAATGGTTATGTTCCACAAGACCAAGGATGGGAAGTAATCCTAGTAAAACCAGAATGCATGACTTGTTTCTGGACGTATGAATTACGTGTCTTTATTGCCTTTGCTGAGCGACTTGTGTACTAGCTAGAATTATCTTCACAACCATCTTGTATCAAATTTATTGTGTGCTATATTTCATGCTATATGTAAAATAAGCGGTATTGTAAGTTTGTAAAATATTGTGTAAAAGTTTGAACGCGAAATATTATTATAATCAGTTTTTCATATAGAATTGTAGTAGTTGAATTGTATATTAGCTACTAAGTATGAACTTAACGGGTAGGTACTACCCGAATTTAAACTTATAAAATGCTAATATGAAGAAAAAGCGTTTATAAATGAGTTCATATTATGCTACGAAATACTATTAACTACTCTTAATATTCTGTATGATTAACTTGTTCCATTTAACTATTTTGAAGGAAATGGTATCGACTACTCGACACACCGTGAATATGAATGAAGAGGAATTCCATACTTTTCTAGCTTCAAACATAGCTGCAGTACAGGCTGCGCTACATACCAACAATAACCTTGGATCTAGTAGTACAGGAAATCGTGTAGGATGCACCTACAAAGAATTCACTGCCTGCAAACCTATGGAATTTGATGGAACCGAAGGACCGATCGAATTGAAACGGTGGACCGAGAAGGTCGAATCAGTGTTTGCCATAAGTAAGTGTACTGAAGAGGACAAAGTGAAGTACGCTACGCATACCTTCACAGGTTCTGCGTTAACATGGTGGAATACCTATCTAGAGCAAGTGGGACAAGACGATGCGTACGCACTACCGTGGTCAGTATTCAAGCACTTGATGAACGAGAAGTACCGTCCCAGAACCGAGGTCAATAAGCTCAAGACAGAACTTAGAGGGTTACGAACCCAAGGATTTGATATTACCATGTATGAAAGACGATTCACAGAATTGTGCCTATTGTGTCCGGGAGCATTCGAAGATGAGGAAGAGAAGATCGACGCGTTTGTGAAAGGATTACCGGAAAGAATCCAAGAAGATATAAGTTCACACGACCATACAACAGGCATGTAGAATGGCTCACAAACTAGTGAACCAGATTGAAGAAAGAATTAAAGAACAGAATGCTGAAGAGGCCAATGTGAAGCAAGTCAAAAGAAAGTGGGAGGAAAACGGTGATAAGAATCACCAATACAACAACAACAGCAATTATAACAATAATCGCAACAATTATCCCAACAATCGCAACATCAATCGCAACTACAACAAACGGCCCAACAATAACAACAACAACAACAACAACAGCAACTACAATAATCATCCCAACAACAATAATAACCGCAACAACAACAACAATCAGAAGCAGCTATGCCAAAGGTGTGAAAAGTATCACTCAGGGTTCTGCGCCAAATTTTGCAACAAGTGTAAAAGAAATGGTCATAGCGCGACGAAGTGTGAGGTCTACGGACCAGGGGTTAATAGAACGAAGGGAACAAATGGTGTCAGAACGAGTAATGGCGGAGCAAGTAGTGTCGGAGCAAGTTATGCCAATGTAGTTTGTTATAAATGTGGAAAACCGGGCCACATTATTAGAAATTGCCCGAACCAGGAGAACACGAATGGACAAGGCCGCGGAAGAGTTTTCAATATTAATGCGGCAGAGGCACAGGAAGACCCGGAGCTTGTTACGGGTACGTTTCTTATTGACAATAAATCTGCTTACGTTTTATTTGATTCGGGTGCGGATAGAAGCTATATGAGTAGAGATTTTTGTGCTAAATTAAGTTGTCCATTGACTCCTTTGGATAGTAAATTTTTACTCGAATTAGCAAATGGTAAATTAATTTCAGCAGATAATATATGTCAGAATCGAGAAATTAAACTGGTTAGCGAAACATTTAAGATTGACTTGATACCAGTAGAGTTAGGGAGTTTTGATGTGATAATCGGTATGGACTGGTTAAAAGAAGTGAAAGCAGAGATCGTTTGTTACAAAAATGCAATTCGCATTATACGAGAAAAAGGAAAACCCTTAATGGTGTACGGAGAAAAGGGCAACACGAAGCTACATCTTATTAGTAATTTGAAGGCACAAAAACTAATAAGAAAAGGTTGCTATGCTGTTCTAGCACATGTCGAGAAAGTACAAACTGAAGAAAAGAGTATCAATGATGTTCCCATTGCAAAAGAATTTCCCGATGTATTTTCAAAAGAATTATCGGGATTAACCCCACATCGATCCGTTGAATTTCAAATAGATCTTGTACCAGGAGCTGCACCAATAGGTCGTGCTCCTTACAGACTCGTACCCAGCGAGATGAAAGAACTGCAAAGCCAATTACAAGAACTTTTAGAGCGTGGTTTCATTCGACCAAGCACATCACCGTGGGGAGCTCCTGTTTTGTTTGTCAAGAAGAAAGATGGTACATTCAGGTTGTGTATCGACTACCGAGAGTTGAACAAACTTACCATCAAGAACCGCTACCCACTACCGAGAATCGACGACTTATTTGATCAACTACAAGGCTCGTCTGTTTATTCAAAGATTGACTTACGTTCCAGGTATCATCAAATGCGGGTGAAAGAAGATGATATTCCAAAGACTGCTTTCAGAACACGTTACGGTCATTACGAGTTTATGGTCATGCCGTTTGGTTTAACTAATGCACCAGCTGTGTTCATGGACCTTATGAACCGAGTGTGTGGACCATACCTTGACAACTTTGTCATTGTTTTCATTGATGACATACTTATTTACTCAAAGAATGACGAAGAACACGGTGAACATTTGAGAAATGTGTTAGAAGTATTGAGGAAGGAAGAATTGTACGCTAAATTTTCAAAGTGTGCATTTTGGTTGGAAGAAGTTCAATTCCTTGGTCACATAGTGAACAAAAAAGGTATTAAGGTGGATCCGGCAAAGATAGAAACTGTTGAAAAGTGGGAAACCCCGAAAACTCCGAAACACATACGCCAGTTTTTAGGACTAGCTGGTTACTATAGAAGGTTCATCCAAGACTTTTCCAGAATAGCAAAACCCTTGACTGCATTAACGCATAAAGGGAAGAAATTTGAATGGAATGATGAACAAGAGAAAGCGTTTCAGTTATTGAAGAAAAAGCTAACTACGGCACCTATATTGTCATTGCCTGAAGGGAATGATGATTTTGTGATTTATTGTGACGCATCAAAGCAAGGTCTCGGTTGTGTATTAATGCAACGAACGAAGGTGATTGCTTATGCGTCTAGACAATTGAAGATTCACGAACAAAATTATACGACGCATGATTTGGAATTAGGCGCGGTTGTTTTTTCATTAAAGACTTGGAGGCACTACTTATATGGGGTCAAAAGTATTATATATACCGACCACAAAAGTCTTCAACACATATTTAATCAGAAACAACTGAATATGAGGCAGCGTAGATGGATTGAATTGTTGAATGATTACGATTTTGAGATTCGTTACCACCCGGGGAAGGCAAATGTGGTAGCCGATGCCTTGAGCAGGAAGGACAGAGAACCCATTCGAGTAAAATCTATGAATATAATGATTCATAATAACCTTACTACTCAAATAAAGGAGGCGCAACAAGGAGTTTTAAAAGAGGGAAATTTAAAGGATGAAATACCCAAAGGATCGGAGAAGCATCTTAATATTCGGGAAGACGGAACCCGGTATAGGGCTGAAAGGATTTGGGTACCAAAATTTGGAGATATGAGAGAAATGGTACTTAGAAAAGCTCATAAAACCAGATACTCAATACATCCTGGAACGGGGAAGATGTACAAGGATCTCAAGAAACATTATTGGTGGCCGGGTATGAAAGCCGATGTTGCTAAATATGTAGGAGAATGTTTGACGTGTTCTATGGTCAAAGCTGAGCATCAGAAACCATCAGGTCTACTTCAACAACCCGAAATCTCGGAATGGAAATGGGAAAACATTACCATGGATTTCATCACTAAATTGCCAAGAACTGCAAGTGGTTTTGATACTATTTGGGTAATAGTTGATCGTCTCACCAAATCAGCACACTTCCTGCCAATAAGAGAAGATGACAAGATGGAGAAGTTTGCACGACTGTATTTGAAGGAAGTCGTCTCCAGACATGGAATACCAATCTCTATTATCTCTAATAGGGATGGCAGATTTATTTCAAGATTCTGGCAGACATTACAGCAAGCATTAGGAACTCGTCTAGACATGAGTACTGCCTATCATCCACAAACTGATGGGCAGAGCAAAAGGATGATACAAATGCTTGAAGACATGCTACGAGCATGTGTTATTGATTTCAGAAACAGTTGGGATCGACATCTACCGTTAGCAAAATTTTCCTACAACAACAGCTACCATTCAAGCATTGAGATGGCGCCGTTTGAAGCACTTTATGGTAGAAAGTGCAGGTCTCCAATTTGTTGGAGTGAAGTGGGGGATAGACAGATTACGGGTCCGGAGATTATACAAGAAACTACCGAGAAGATCATCCAAATTCAACAACGGTTGAAAACCGCCCAAAGTCGACAAAAGAGCTACGCTGACATTAAAAGAAAAGATATAGAATTTGAAATTGGAGAGATGGTCATGCTTAAAGTTGCACCTTGGAAAGGCATTGTTCGATTTGGTAAATGAGGAAAATTAAATCCAAGGTATATTGGACCATTCAAGATTATTGATCGTGTCGGACCAGTAGCTTACCGACTTGAGTTACCTCAATAACTCGCGGCTGTACATAACACTTTTCACGTCTCGAATTTGAAGAAATGTTTTGCTAAAGAAGATCTCACTATTCCATTAGATGAAATCCAAATCAACGAAAAACTCCAATTCATCGAAGAACCCGTCGAAATAATGGATCGTGAGGTTAAAAGACTTAAGCAAAACAAGATACCAATTGTTAAGGTTCGATGGAATGTTCGTAGAGGACCCGAGTTTACCTGGGAGCATGAAGATCAGATGAAGAAGAAATACCCGCATCTATTTCCAGAAGATTCGTCAACACCTTCAACAGCTTAAAATTTCGGGACGAAATTTATTTAACGGGTAGGTACTGTAGTGACCCGAACTTTTCCATGTTTATATATATTAATTGAGATTGATATTTACATGATTAAATGTTTCCAACATGTTAAGCAATCAAACTTCTTAAGACTTGATTAATTGAAATATGTTTCATATAGACAATTGACCACCCAAGTTGACCTGTGATTCACGAACGTTAAAACTTGTAAAAACTATATGATGACATATATATGGATATATATATAGTTAACATGATACTATGATAAGTAAACATATCATTAAGTATATTAACAATGAACTACATATGTAAAAACAAGACTACTAACTTAATGATGTTTAAACGAGACATATATGTAACGATTATCGTTGTAATTCTACTCGTATGCACCCGTATTCATACTCGTACAATACACAGCTTTTAGATGTATGTACTATTGGTATATACGCTCCAATGATCAGCTCTTAACAGCCCATGTGAGTCACCTAATACATGTGGGAACCATCATTTGGCAACTAGCATGAAATATCTCATAAAATTACAAAAATATGAGTAATCATTCATGACTTATTTACATGAAAACAAAATTACATATCCTTTATATCTAATCCATACACCAACGACCAAAAACACCTACAAACACTTTCATTCTTCAATTTTATTCATCTAATTGATCTCTCTCAAGTTCTATCTTCAAGTTCTAAGTGTTCTTCATAAATTCTACAAGTTCTAGTTACATAAAATCAAGAATACTTTCAAGTTTGCTAGCTCACTTCCAATCTTGTAAGGTGATCATCCAACCTCAAGAAATCTTTTTTTCTTACAGTAGTTTATCATTATAATACAAGGTAATAATCATATTCAAACTTTGGTTCAATTTCTATAACTATAACAATCTTAATTCAAGTGATGATCTTACTTGAACTTGTTTTCGTGTCATGATTCTGCTTCAAGAACTTCGAGCCATCCAAGGATCAGTTGAAGCTAGATCCATTTTTCTCTTTTCCAGTAGGTTTATCCAAGGAACTTAAGGTAGTAATGATGTTCATAACATCATTCGATTCATACATATAAAGCTATCTTATTCGAAGGTTTAAACTTGTAATCACTAGAACATAGTTTAGTTAATTCTAAACTTGTTCGCAAACAAAAGTTAATCCTTCTAACTTGTAATGACCCGCAATTTTTCGATCGTTCTATACTTATAAGATTAATATTTACATAAATTAAACCTTACCAACATGATAAGCAATCCAAATTATTGAAACTTATGTTTTCGAAAAGAGTTTTACACAACGTTTGACCGTCTAGTTTGACCGATGATATCACGAACTATATAATATATGATAATTATACGTTTGTGTATATATATGTATATATACATATTTAACATGATTTATGGATGTTTTAATATCTCATTTTGTATTAATAACAATAAGTTATAAGTATATTTTAAAACTATTAACTTAAGTTTTCAAAACGATAACCATACGTAACGTTATTTGACATAAATACTTATGACCTATAATGTTTATACATATATCGTATATATAATGTATTTAATCACTTTTTAAGGACTTAAATACATAAAACCATATAAGTATATTCACAAAAGATAGCTATATTTGAATTCTCATTCCGTTTTCACAAAGATTTCTATACGTATATCTAGAGTATATGTACTCGTATCATACCTAGCTTCTATACGTATTTACTATTGGTAAATACATATCAAATCACCACCAACCAGCCCTTGTTCATGCCTTATGTATAAGGTAATTACTTTTGTATGATTGCTTGACTAAATACATAAAATTACAAACTAAAATTTTGTCTTGGTTCCCCCCATTCACGTTTTTTAAGAGCCATGGGGGATCATCATTTTGATTCATTTTTACTTCAATTCTCTAGCTAAAAACACACACACTTATGAGCCTTAAACCCCTTAACCATCTCAGCTCACAACCATGAAGATCTAGTTCCAAAAACATCACTTAAACACCATAAGAAAAACCTTACAAAAACACTTCAAGAATCCTTTCAAGAACACAAGTTTACTTCCAATCTTGCATCCAACTCCATCACTCTTTTGGTTCTAGATTTTTACTTCTCTTTTACAGCAATCTTGTCCAAGTAACTTGAGGTAGTAACTTTGTTCATAACCTTATTCGATTCATATATATATAGCTATCTTATTTTGTGGTATAAAATTTTAACAACAAGAACATAGTTTGAATGTTTTCAAACTTGTTTGCAAACTAAATAGATCCTTCTCACTTAACTTTTAAAATACTTCAAGACGTGTAATATATCATAAATATATGCTAATTTAACAAGGTATAACTTGGTTTTTCAAAGAACACCTTAAAAACTGAATTTACGACGTCGGAGTGCAACCGGGGGCTGTTTTGGGTTGGATAATTAAAAACCATCTTAAACTTTGAATTGGAGGTTTATTTTCTGGAAAAATGATTTTTACTATGAATATGATAACACATAAAAATTTCATGATTTAACTCAAAGTATAAGTATTTTTAGAAAAATAATCATTTAAGGTTGTTTACATGATGGAAAATGATTAACTTCATAAGTTTCACCAAAGTTTGACCTATGACCTGTGATTTCGAATACAAACTAAGGTATTTACAGTTCATATTCTTAAAGAAGGACTCGATCCAAGGAAGTGGCAAGTTGAACCAACGAAAACGGAGTTGTAACGAAGAAACTATGACCAAAACAAAATCGGATATCCAAGACTAGTTTAGCCACGAAAATAATTGGAGAAAAATTAAATAAATCACATCTTTTTAAAATAACATGATATTTTATATATATGTACTCATAATTTAATTTTATATATTTCAGGACCACCCGTAAACAATACGAGAAGATTAATCATAAGATCCCATGATTGTACGCAACACGTCATTTGACAACACCGGTACTTTATGTACGCAACACGTCATTTGACAACACCGGTACCGTGGGTCAAGATTAATCCCGACCAATACAAATATGATGGGGTTTTATTTATTTCGATGGGGGTTTTATTTATTAAACACCTAAATATGAACCATTAAAATTGAATTACTAACATCGGACTGCTAACTACGGACTAAGAAATTATTAAAACTATTAAAAGTATAATAAGTATATATATGTGACGATTGTTTAAAATGGATATATATTGATAAACTATATATGGATAGGTTCGTGATATCAACCGGAGACCAAGTCAAAATATATATATCTTCAAGGCAAAAGTGAGTATATAGTCCCACTTTTAAACTCTAAGTATTTCGGGATGAGAATACATGTATTTTATGTTTTACGTTATGGACACAAGTAACTGAAAAATATATTCTACGTTGAGTTGTACCACTGGCATACTTCCCTGTAGCTTGGTAACTATTATTTACAGCGGTATTGTAAACGCGAATCCTGTTGATAGATCTATCGGGCCTGACAACCCCAACCGGACTGGACGACCAGTATTCAATGGTTGCACAGTACTTCGTTTCATGACTACACTTGGTACGGTGTAGTAAGATTTCATAATAAAGGGAATATGAGACGTGATTAAATGTTAATTATGGTTACCAAGTGCTCAACCTCTTAGAATATTTTTATTAAAACGTTTATATATGAAATCTTGTGGTCTATATATATATATATATATATATATATATATATATATATATTGCTGCCGGCATTAAACCTATATCTCACCAACTTTATGTTGACGTTTTAAGCATGTCTATTCTCAGGTGATAATTAGAAGCTTCCGCTGCAACATGTTGAATTTAAACAAGATCTTGAGTATGCATATTTGTGTCAAAAATAAAACTGCATATCGGAGGATTTGTAATGTAAAATATGCTAGAAATCGTATTGTTATCATCACATGTAAAGTTTGTAAGTCTAAGATTATCGCTAAACGATAATCATCTTTTTATTGTCTAAAGCTTGTATTAAAATAAGAGTTATGGTTTGTAATGTAAAATAAATGCAGTTGTTCTTTTAAAAATGTCGCATATAGAGGTCAATACCTCGCAATGAAATCATACGTTATCTAACTCGTTCTTATGGTTAAGGACGGGTTATGACATGTGGTATCAGAGCGGTGGTCTTAGCGAACCAGGTTTGCATTAGTGTGTCTAACTGATAAGTCGTTAGGATACATTAGTAAGTCTGGACTTTGACCGGGTCTGATTTAAAAACCATTGCTTATCATTGTTGGTTAAAATTTATATGTAAATATTATGTAGTACTAATGGGTTAGTTGTTATGTGATAGATGTCGGGCTCGAAACTTATTATCACATTCAGCGACTCCGAATCAGAATCTTCAGATGGCGTTTCAGTCATTAACCTATCCGATGACGAAAATAATATCTTTGGGGAAGACTCACAAATTCCGGATGAACCGACTATAGAGAACCCGGAAAGTGAACCCGAGGAGGAAAGTGAACCCGAGGAGGAAAGCGAACCCGAGGAGGAAAGTGAACCCGAGGAAGAAATACAAGAAATTACGAAAGACAAGTTCGAACTAGGAAAGAAACGAAAGGCTAATGAATTAGAAATTTCAAATCCTGAGTTTAGTAAGGATGATGTGGCACCAACTCCACTAGACACTACCACCCCTATTCCCGCTATTCCTATTGGTTCTATCCCGGCATCTAGTTCTTCAGCCCAACAGCCAAAATATAGGCAGACAGCTAGGATAAGCGTTAGGCCATTCCTTGAACCTAAACGTCCTAGAAAATAGACCAAACGATGCGCTGCCGTATTAAACCATGGGATCATATAATGTTTTGTATAATATTATTAGTGTGGTTTGCTTAATGTTCGATGTAAGATAAGCATATGTAAAATAGTGAAGTATGAAATGCAATAATTTTCCATGGTTAAGTATTATTTAGATTGTAGTAATTGGTTCTGTACTAAGCTATTAAGTATGAACATTAACGGGTAGGTACTACCCTAGATATAATTATAAAATGCTAATAAGAAGAAAAGGCTTTTATAATAATACCTGGTTCATATTGTTAACAAGCTATAATGTACTATAAATACACACTACATCTATAATATTCCATGTGAATAATTATTTTCTTTAATTAGGAAATGGCGCGATTGAATCGAATGACGGAACAAGAAGTCGAGGAATTCATCAACCAGCGAGTGAACGACAGAATGTTATGGGTCGAAGCTGCAACAGCTGCTGCAGTTAACCCAAATCCTCGTGTAGGATGTACCTACAAGACTTTTCAAGCTTGTAAGCCCTCATCATTCAGTGGAACGGAAGGACCGATCGGTTTAACCCGGTGGATAGAAAAGATGGAGACTGTGTTTAAAATCAGTGGTTGTGTTGAAAAGGACATGACCAAGTATGCATCGTGCACTTTACAAGATAGTGCACTCACGTGGTGGAAAAATTATGTGAAGGTTGTAGGAGGAGATGTAGCTTATGATACCCCATGGGAAGAATTCAAAATAATGTTAATCAACGTGTATTGTCCAAGGAACGAGGTTAGGAAGTTGGAAGATGAATTACGAAGTCTGAAGGTTGTTGGTACTGAAATCACCAACTACAATCAGCGATTCATGGAATTAGTTTTGCTATGTCCTGAATTGGTTCCAACCGAAGAACGGAAGATTGAAATGTATAAAGATGGTTTGCCCAAAAAGGTCAAGGCAAATATTACAGCATCGAAACCTAAGACAATTCATGAAGCTATAACCATGGCAAACGAGCTAATGGATCAGGTCATCATGGATAAGAAAGTATCCAATACTGATGTGAAGGTATCAGGTAACAAAAGAAAGTGGAATGGAAATTATGATTGAGGTAACCAACAACAATCTTTTAAGAAACAAGAAATCACGCAAGGTGCGGGTAGTGGTTTAAGCTTTGGTTACAAAGGACAAAATCCTTTATGTAACCGATGCCACAAACATCACTCTGGCTACTGTAATGTGGTATGCAACAAATGTAATCGAAAGGGTCATCTTGCTGAAGATTGTAGGGCTCTCGTTACAAATACAAATGGTACCAAGACTCCTGCCACCAATGCAAATAGAACTGCTTTGGCTACCATTACTTGTTATGGGTGTGGAAAACAAGGTCACTATAAGATCCAGTGAACGAATCCTGAGAAGAATATCGGACCTGCACGTGGGAGAGCATTTATTATTAATGCTAGAGAGGCATGTGAAGACCCGGAGCTTGTTACGGGTACGTTTACCATTAATAACTTATCAGCGTCTATTATATTTGATACTGGTGCCGATAGAAGTTACGTGTGTAGAAATTTTTACACTAAATTGAATTGTTCATCATTACCTCTAGATGCTAAGTACATGATTGAGTTAGCTAATGGTAAACTAATTAAAGCCGATAAAATTTGTCGTGATTGTGAAATAAATTTAGCCGGAGAAACGTTTAAAATTGACTTGATACCCGTAGAATTAGGAAGTTTTGATGTAATAGTCGGCATGGACTGGATGTCCAAAGTAGGAGCTGAAGTTGTGTGTGCCAAGAAGGCAATTCGCATTCCTTGTAAGGATAAAATGCCGGTGATGATTTATGGAGAGAAGGGTAACTCAAAGCTAAAACTCATTAGCTGTTTGAAAGCTAAGAAGTGTTTAGAAAAGGGATGTTATGCTATTCTAGCACATGTTAATAAAGTCGAAAAGAAAGAAAAATAGAAGTGCATCAACGACGTGCCTGTGGCAAGAGATTATCCTGAAGTTTTTCCGGAAGAGTTGCCAGGATTACCTCCATTTAGATCTGTAGAATTTCAAATAGATTTAGTACCAGGAGCTGCACCAGTGGCTCGTGCGCCATATAGACTTGCACCGTCCGAATTAAAAGAACTTCAAAGTCAGTTAAAAGAATTACTAGACCGTGGATTCATACGACCAAGTACTTCACCGTGGGGAGCTCCGATTCTATTTGTTAAAAAGAAAGATGGATCCTTTAGGATGTGTATAGATTATCGTGAATTAAATAAGTTAACTATCAAGAATCGGTATCCACTACCGAGAATTGATGACTTATTTGATCAACTGCAAGGATCATGTGTTTATTCGAAAATCGACCTAAGATCGGGTTATCATCAATTACGTGTCAAAGAAGAGGACATTTCGAAAACTGCTTTTCGGACACGTTATGGTCATTACGAATTTTTGGTCATGCCGTTTGGGTTGACAAATGCGCCAGCTGTATTCATGGACCTCATGAATCGAGTTTGTAGTCCATATTTAGATAAGTTTGTTATCGTTTTCATTGATGATATTCTTATCTATTCCAAGAGTGAGCAAGAGCATGAACAACATTTAAGGTTGATATTAGAGTTGTTGAGAAAAGAACAGCTATATGCTAAATTTTCTAAATGAGCTTTCTGGTTGAAAGAAGTGCAATTTCTTGGCCACGTTGTTAGTAGCAAAGGAATTCAGGTTGATCCAGCAAAAATTGAAGCCATTGAAAAATGGGAGACTCCTAAGACACCAACGCAGATACGCCAATTTTTGGGTTTAGCCGGTTATTATAGAAGGTTTATTCAAGATTTTTCCCGAATAGCTAATCCGTTGACAGTGTTAACGCAAAAATTGAAGAAATATAAATGGACCTCTGAGCAGGAGAGTGCATTTCAATTACTGAAGAAGAAGTTAACTACGGCGCCTATTTTATCGTTACCAGAAGGGAACGATGATTTTGAAATATATTGTGACGCTTCGCGACAAGGTTTTGGTTGCGTTCTTATGCAACGGAAGAAAGTTATTGCATACGCATCTCGACAATTGAAGATTCACGAGCGAAATTATACGACGCATGATCTAGAATTGGGAGCAGTCGTGTTTGCATTGAAGATGTGGAGACACTACTTGTATGGAGTTAAATGCACTGTGTTTACTGATCATAAAAGCCTTCAACATATTTTTGATCAGAAACAGCTGAACATGAGGCAACGTAGGTGGGTCGAGCTGATAAACGACTATGATTGTGAAATTCGTTATCATCCCGGGAAGGCGAATGTGGTGGCCGATGCTCTAAGCAGAAAGGAACGAGAACCAATTCGAGTACGAGCAATGAACATAAAAATTCGCATGAATCTCAACTCACAAATCAAAGAAGTTCAACGAGAAGCACTTACTAAAGAAAACATAAGAAATGAAATAATGAAGAAGTATGAGAAGCAACTCGTTATACGGGAAGACGGAATTCGATATTTTGCAAACCGTATTTGGGTACCGAAGTTGGGTGGATTAAGGAAGTTGATATTGAATGAGGCACATAAGACAAGATACTCGATACCTCCTGGAGTCGGAAAGATGTATCAAGATCTTAAGACGCATTATTGGTGGCCTAATTTAAAGACGGACGTTGCAACATATGTTGGGGAGTGCTTAACTTGTTCCAAGGTCAAAGCAGAACACCAGAAGCCGTCAGGGTTACTTCAACAACCAGAAATCCCAGAATGGAAATGGGATGGTATTACCATGGATTTCATCACGAAGTTACCAAAGACTGCCTGGGGATACGACACCATTTGGGTGATTGTTGATCGTCTCACCAAGTCTGCACATTTCTTGCCTATAAAGGAAACGGATAGGATGGAGAAACTATTACGATTGTATATAAAGGAAATTGTTTCAAGGCATGGAATACCTATTTCCATTATATCTGATCGTGATAGTAGATTTACCTCAAAGTTCTGGCAATCACTACAGGAGGCACTAGGAACTCGTTTGGATATGAGTACCGCATATCATTCACAAACGGACGGGCAGAGTGAAAGAACAATTCAGACTCTTGAAGACATGCTCAGGGCATGTGTGATCGATTTTGGAAACGGATGGGATAAGTATCTACCATTAGCAGAATTCTCGTATAATAATAGTTATCATGCGAGCATTAAAGCTGCACCATTCGAAGCATTGTACGGAAGGAAGTGTAGATCTCCTATCTGTTGGAATGAAGTAGGAGATCGACAATTAACTGGTCCCGAGATCATACATGAAACTACTGAAAAGATAGTACAAATCAAGGAGAGATTGAAAACAGCCCGTAGTCGCCAAAAGAACTACGCCGATGTCCGAAGGAAACCATTAGAGTTTCAGATCGGTGACATGGTTATGTTAAAGGTGTCACCATGGAAAGGTGTAATACGTTTTGGAAAAAGGGGTAAACTGAACCCAAGATATGTAGGCCCGTTCAAGATCATCGAACGCATTGGACCGGTAGCTTATCGACTCGAGTTACCGCAACAACTCGCCGGAGTACATAATACATTTCACGTCTCAAATCTTAAGAAGTGTCTTGCAAAGGAAGATCTCACCATTCCTCTTGAAGAAATCCATGTCGATGAGAAACTACAATTTATCGAAGAACCAATCGAAATCATGGATCGTGAAATTAAACGGCTCAAGCAGAGCAATATACCGATCGTTAAGGTTCGTTGGAATGCTCGAAGGGGTCCCGAGTTTACTTGGGAACGAGAGGATCATATGAAACAAAAGTATCCACACTTGTTTCTCGATGACGCAAAATAGGTACAATTTTAAAATTTCGGGACGAAATTTATTTAACGGGTAGGTACTGTAATGACCCGCACTTTTTCGATCGTTCTATGCTTATAAGATTAATATTTACATAAATTAAACCTTACCAACATGATAAGCAATCCAAATTATTGAAACTTATGTTTTCGAAAAGAGTTTTACACAACGTTTGACCGTCTAGTTTGACCGATGATATCACGAACTATATAATATATGATAATTATACGTTTGTGTATATATATGTGTATATACATATTTAACATGATTTATGGATGTTTTAATATCTCATTTTGTATTAATAACAATAAGTTATAAGTATATTTTGAAACTATTAACTTAAGTTTTCAAAACGATAACCATACGTAACGTTATTTGACATAAATACTTATGACCTATAATGTTTATACATATATCGTATATATAATGTATTTAATCACTTTTTAAGGACTTAAATACATAAAACCATATAAGTATATTCACAAAAGATAGCTATATTTGAATTCTCATTCCGTTTTCACAAAGATTTCTATACGTATATCTAGAGTATATGTACTCGTATCATACCTAGCTTCTATACGTATTTACTATTGGTAAATACACATCAAATCACCACCAACCAGCCCTTGTTCATGCCTTATGTATAAGGTAATTACTTTTGTATGATTGCTTGACTAAATACATAAAATTACAAACTAAAATTTTGTCTTGGTTCCCCCCATTCACGTTTTTTAAGAGCCATGGGGGATCATCATTTTGATTCATTTTTACTTCAATTCTCTAGCTAAAAACACACACACTTATGAGCCTTAAACCCCTTAACCATCTCAGCTCACAACCATGAAGATCTAGTTCCAAAAACATCACTTAAACACCATAAGAAAAACCTTACAAAAACACTTCAAGAATCCTTTCAAGAACACAAGTTTACTTCCAATCTTTCATCCAACTCCATCACTCTTTTGGTTCTAGATTTTTACTTCTCTTTTACAGCAATCTTGTCCAAGTAACTTGAGGTAGTAACTTTGTTCATAACCTTATTCGATTCATATATATATAGCTATCTTATTTTGTGGTATAAAATTTTAACAACAAGAACATAGTTTGAATGTTTTCAAACTTGTTTGCAAACTAAATAGATCCTTCTCACTTAACTTTTAAAATACTTCAAGACCTGTAATATATCATAAATATATGCTAATTTAACAAGGTATAACTTGGTTTTTCAAAGAACACCTTAAAAACTGAATTTACGACGTCGGAGTGCAACCGGGGGCTGTTTTGGGTTGGATAATTAAAAACCATCTTAAACTTTGAATTGGAGGTTTATTTTCTGGAAAAATGATTTTTACTATGAATATGATAACACATAAAAATTTCATGATTTAACTCAAAGTATAAGTATTTTTAGAAAAATAATCATTTAAGGTTGTTTACATGATGGAAAATGATTAACTTCATAAGTTTCACCAAAGTTTGACCTATGACCTGTGATTTCGAATACAAACTAAGGTATTTACAGTTCATATTCTTAAAGAAGGACTCGATCCAAGGAAGTGGCAAGTTGAACCAACGAAAACGGAGTTGTAACGAAGAAACTATGACCAAAACAAAATCGGATATCCAAGACTAGTTTAGCCACGAAAATAATTGGAGAAAAATTAAATAAATCACATCTTTTTAAAATAACATGATATTTTATATATATGTACTCATAATTTAATTTTATATATTTCAGGACCACCCGTAAACAATACGAGAAGATTAATCATAAGATCCCATGATTGTACGCAACACGTCATTTGACAACACCGGTACTTTATGTACGCAACACGTCATTTGACAACACCGGTACCGTGGGTCAAGATTAATCCCGACCAATACAAATACGATGGGGTTTTATTTATTTCGATGGGGGTTTTATTTATTAAACACCTAAATATGAACCATTAAAATTGAATTACTAACATCGGACTGCTAACTACGGACTAAGAAATTATTAAAACTATTAAAAGTATAATAAGTATATATATGTGACGATTGTTTAAAATGGATATATATTGATAAACTATATATGGATAGGTTCGTGATATCAACCGGAGACCAAGTCAAAATATATATATCTTCAAGGCAAAAGTGAGTATATAGTCCCACTTTTAAACTCTAAGTATTTCGGGATGAGAATACATGTATTTTATGTTTTACGTTATGGACACAAGTAACTGAAAAATATATTCTACGTTGAGTTGTACCACTGTCATACTTCCCTGTAGCTTGGTAACTATTATTTACAGCAGTATTGTAAACGCGAATCCTGTTGATAGATCTATCGGGCCTGACAACCCCAACCGGACTGGACGACCAGTATTCAACGGTTGCACAGTACTTCGTTTCGTGACTACACTTGGTACGGTGTAGTAAGATTTCATAATAAAGGGAATATGCGACGTGATTAAATGTTAAGTATGGTTACCAAGTGCTCAACCACTTAGAATATTTTTATTAAAACATTTATATATGAAATCTTGTGGTCTATATATATATATATATATTGCTGCCGGCATTAAACCTATATCTCACCAACTTTATGTTGACGTTTTAAGCATGTCTATTCTCAGGTGATAATTAGAAGCTTCCGCTGCAACATGTTGAATTTAAACAAGATCTTGAGTATTCATATTTGTGTCAAAAATAAAACTGCATATCGGAGGATTTGTAATGTAAAATATGCTAGAAATCGTATTGTTATCATCACATGTAAAGTTTGTAAGTCTAAGATTATCGCTAAACGATAATCATCTTTTTATTGTCTAAAGCTTGTATTAAAATAAGAGTTATGGTTTGTAATGTAAAATAAATGCAGTTGTTCTTTTAAAAATGTCGCATATAGAGGTCAATACCTCGCAATGAAATCATACGTTATCTAACTCGTTCTTATGGTTAAGGACGGGTTATGACATAACTTGACTTTTAAAATCAACTAAACACATGTTCTATATCTATATGATATGCTAACTTAATGATTTAAAACCTGGAGACACGAAAAACACCGTAAAACCGGATTTACGCCGTCGTAGTAACACCGCGGGCTGTTTTGGGTTAGTTAATTAAAAACTATGATAAACTTTGATTTAAAAGTTGTTATTCTGAGAAAATGATTTTTATTATGAACATGAAACTATATCCAAAAATTATGGTTAAACTCAAAGTGGAAGTATGTTTTCTAAAATGGTCATCTAGACGTCGTTCTTTCGACTGAAATGACTACCTTTACAAAAACGACTTGTAACTTATTTTTCCGACTATAAAACTATACTTTTTCTATTTAGATTCATAAAATAGAGTTCAATATGAAACCATAGCAATTTGATTCACTCAAAACGGATTTAAAATGAAGAAGTTATGGGTAAAACAAGATTGGATAATTTTTCTCATTTTAGTTACGTGAAAATTGGTAACAAATCTATTCCAACCATAACTTAATCAACTTGTATTGTATATTATGTAATCTTGAGATACCATAGACACGTATACAATGTTTCGACCTATCATGTCGACACATCTATATATATTTCGGAACAACCATAGACACTCTATATGTGAATGTTGGAGTTAGCTATACAGGGTTGAGGTTGATTCCAAAATATATATAGTTTGAGTTGTGATCAATACTGAGATACATATACACTGGGTCGTGGATTGATTCAAGATAATATTTATCGATTTATTTCTATACATCTAACTGTGGACAACTAGTTGTAGGTTACTAACGAGGACAGCTGACTTAATAAACTTAAAACATCAAAATATATTAAAAGTGTTGTAAATATATTTTGAACATACTTTGATATATATGTATATATTGTTATAGGTTCGTGAATCAACAGTGGCCAAGTCTTACTTCCCGACGAAGTAAAAATCTATGAAAGTGAGTTATAGTCCCACTTTTAAAATCTAATATTTTTGGGATGAGAATACATGCAGCTTTTATAAATAATTTACAAAATAGACACAAGTACGTGAAACTACATTCTATGGTTAAATTATCGAAATCGAATATGCCCCTTTTTATTAAGTCTGGTAATCTAAGAATTAGGGAACAGACACCCTAATTGACGCGAATCCTAAAGATATATCTATTGGGCCTAACAAACCCCATCCAAAGTATCGGATGCTTTAGTACTTCGAAATTTATATCATATCCGAAGGGTGTCCCGGAATGATGGGGATATTCTTATATATGCATCTTGTTAATGTCGGTTACAAGGTGTTCACCATATGAATGATTTTTATCTCTATGTATGGGATGTGTATTGAAATATGAAATCTTGTGGTCTATTATTATGATTTGATATATATAGGTTAAACCTATAACTCACCAACATTTTTGTTGACGTTTTAAGCATGTTTATTCTCAGGTGATTATTAAGAGCTTCCGCTATCGCATACTTAAATAAGGACGAGATTTGGAGTCCATGCTTGTATGATATTGTAGTGACCCGAACTTTTCCATGTTTATATATATTAATTAAGATTGATATTTACATGATTAAATGTTTCTAACATGTTAAGCAATCAAACTTGTTAAGACTTGATTAATTGAAATATGTTTCATATAGACAATTGACCACCCAAGTTGACCGGTGATTCACGAACGTTAAAACTTGTAAAAACTATATGATGACATATATATGGATATATATATAGTTAACATGATACTATGATAAGTAAACATATCATTAAGTATATTAATAATGAACTACATATGTAAAAACAAGACTACTAACTTAATGATTTTTAAACGAGACATATATGTAACGATTATCGTTGTAAAGACATTTAATGTATATATATCATATTAAGAGATATTCATACACGATAATATCATGATAATATAATAATTTAAAATCTCATTTGATATTATAAATATTGGGTTAACAATATTTAACAAGATCGTTAACCTAAAGGTTTCAAAACAACACTTACATGTAACGACTAACGATGACTTAACGACTCAGTTAAAATGTATATACATGTAGTGTTTTAATATGTATTTATACACTTTTGAAAGACTTCAATACACTTATCAAAATACTTCTACTTAACAAAAATGCTTACAATTACATCTTCGTTCAGTTTCATCAACAATTCTACTCGTATGCACCCGTAATCGTACTCGTACAATACACAGCTTTTAGATGTATGTACTATTGGTATATACACTCCAATTATCAGCTCTTAGCAGCCCATGTGAGTCACCTAACACATGTGGGAACCATCATTTGGCAACTAGCATGAAATATCTCATAAAATTACAAAAATATGAGTAATCATTTATGACTTATTTACATGAAAACAAAATTACATATCCTTTATATCTAATCCATACACCAACGACCAAAAACACCTACAAACACTTTAATTCTTCAATTTTTTTTATCTAATTGATCTCTCTCAAGTTCTAAGTGTTCTTCATAAATTCTACAAGTTCTAGTTACATAAAATCAAGAATACTTTCAAGTTTGCTAGCTCACTTCCAATCTTGTAAGGTGATCATCCAACCTCAAGAAATCTTTGTTTCTAACAGTAGGTTATCATTCTAATACAAGGTAATAATCATATTCAAACTTTGGTTCAATTTATATAGCTATAACAATCTTATTTCAAGTGATGATCTTACTTGAACTTGTTTTCGTGTCATGATTCTGCTTCAAGAACTTCGAGCCATCTAAGGATCCGTTGAAGCTAGATCCATTTTTCTCTTTTCCAGTAGGTTTATCCAAGGAACTTAAGGTAGTAATGATGTTCATAACATCATTCGATTCATACATATAAACCTATCTTATTCGAAGGTTTAAACTTGTAATCACTAGAACATAGTTTAGCTAATTCTAAACTTGTTCGCAAACAAAAGTTAATCCTTCTAACTTGACTTTTAAAATCAACTAAACACATGTTCTATATCTATATGATATGCTAACTTAATGATTTAAAACCTGGAAACACGAAAAACACCGTAAAACCGAATTTACGCCGTCGTAGTAACACCGCGGGCTGTTTTGGGTTAGTTAATTAAAAACTATGATAAACTTTGATTTAAAAGTTGTTATTCTGAGAAAATGATTTTTATTATGAACATGAAACTATATCCAAAAATTATGGTTAAACTCAAAGTGGAAGTATGTTCTCTAAAATGGTCATCTAGACGTCGTTCTTTCGACTGAAATGACTACCTTTACAAAAACGACTTGTAACTTATTTTTCCGACAATAAACCTATACTTTTTCTGTTTAGATTCATAAAATAGAGTTCAATATGAAACCATAGCAATTTGATTCACTCAAAACGGATTTAAAATGAAGAAGTTATGGGTAAAACAAGATTGGATAATTTTTCTCATTTTAGCTACGTGAAAATTGGTAACAAATCTATTCCAACCAAAACTTAATCAACTTGTATTGTATATTATGTAATCTTGAGATACCATAGACACGTATACAATGTTTCAACCTATCATGTCGACACATCTATATATATTTCGGAACAACCATAGACACTCTATATGTGAATGTTGGAGTTAGCTATACAGGGTTGAGGTTGATTCCAAAATATATATAGTTTGAGTTGTGATCAATACTGAGATACGTATACACTGGGTCGTGGATTGATTCAAGATAATATTTATCGATTTATTTCTGTACATCTAACTGTGGACAACTAGTTGTAGGTTACTAACGAGGACAGCTGACTTAATAAACTTAAAACATCAAAATATATTAAAAGTGTTGTAAATATATTTTGAACATACTTTGATATATATGTATATATTGTTATAGGTTCGTGAATCAACCAATGGCCAAGTCTTACTTCCCGACGAAGTAAAAATCTGTGAAAGTGAGTTATAGTCCCACTTTTAAAATCTAATATTTTTGGGATGAGAATACATGCAGGTTTTATAAATGATTTAAAAACTAGACACAAGTACGTGAAACTACATTCTATGGTTGAATTATCAAAATCGAATATGCCCCTTTTTATTAAGTCTGGTAATCTAAGAATTAGGGAACAGACACCCTAATTGACGCGAATCCTAAAGATAGATCTATTGGGCCTAACAAACCCCATCCAAAGTACCGGATGCTTTAGTACTTCGAAATTTATATCATATCCGAAGGGTGTCCCGGAATGATGGGGATATTCTTATATATGCATCTTGTTAATGTCGGTTACCAGGTGTTCACCATATGAATGATTTTTATCTCTATGTATGGGATGTGTATTGAAATATAAAATCTTGTGGTCTATTATTATGATTTGATATATATATAGGTTAAACCTATAACTCACCAACATTTTTGTTGACTTTTTAAGCATGTTTATTCTCAGGTGATTATTAAAAGCTTCCGCTGTTGCATACTTAAATAAGGACGAGATTTGGAGTCCATGCTTGTATGATATTGTGTAAAAACTGCATTCAAGAAACTTATTTTGTTGTAACATATTTGTATTGTAACCATTATGTAATGGTCGTGTGTAAACAGGATATTTTAGATTATCATTATTTGATAATCTACGTAAAGCTTTTTAAACCCTTATTGATGAAATAAAGGTTATGGTTTGTTTTAAAATGAATGCAGTCTTTGAAAAACGTCTCATATAGAGGTCAAAACCTCGCAACGAAATCAATTAATATGGAACGTTTTTAATCAATAAGAACGGGACATTTCAGTTGGTATCAGAGCGTTGGTCTTAGAGAACCAGAATTTTGCATTAGTGTGTCTTATCGAGTTTGTTAGGATGCATTAGTGAGTCTGGACTTCGACCGTGTTTACTTGAAAAATGATTGCTTAACAAATTTTGTTGGAAACTATATATTTTTAACATGTGAATATTATGTGATATATTAATCTCTTAACGCGTTTGATATTATGTGATAGATGTCTACCTCTAGAACAAGTCCCATTGACTCACCTAATAATAATGAAGAGTCAAATATAAGTTGGAATGATTCGTGGACCGATTCACAAGTTCCCGAAGAGGAACCGGAAGAAGAGTCGGAACCGGAAGAAGAATCGGAACCGGAAGAAGAATCGGAACCAGATGAAGAAATAGAACCGGTGGGGGAAATAATAAAACGGTTAAGTAAAAGAAAATCCTCAACCAACCGACCAAGGTTAATTATGGTCAATGGTGTTTCCGCCAAGGAAGCAAAATATTGGGAGGATTACCAATTCTCCGATGAATCGGATTCCGACGAGAATTCCGATGATGTTATAGAAATTACCTCAACTGAATTTAAAAAGGCAAAAGAAAATAATAAGGGAAAGGGCATAAAAATAGGGAAATCTAATTCCAACCCCGATGAACTTTATATGTATCATCAACCCCCGAAATCCTTAAGTTGTAACAATGACCCGGGAACCTCTAAACCACCAGGTTTTTCTAAACCAATGTGGAAAACGACGGTTCGTATTAGGGGAACATCATATATCCCTAGAAACTTGGCAAAACAAACCAAAACTGAAGAAGAAGAAACAAGCGAGTCGGAATAAGATAGTTGTATTCGTGTGGTGTAATATATATAATATAGTGTGCTTATGCTTTATGATATATGTAAAAATTGCTTGTATTAATAAGTATTTTTTTTTTTTAAATCTAACTCTTGTCTATTTTACAGTATAAAAACACAAAATGGATAGACAACCCAATATTTTAAGAGACCTACCCGGAGACATGATTGATGAAATCTTGTCTAGAGTCGGTCAGAATTCTTCGGCACAACTATTTAAGGCGAGATCAGTTTGTAAGACATTCGAAGAACGTTCCAAGAATGCCTTGGTTTATAAAAGGCTTTCGTTCGAAAGATGGGGGATATCACATTGGGAAATCCATAAGTTACGATTTGTTTACTTTGACGCTATATTGCGGGGAACCCAAATGCTATTTTACGCAATGGGTTAAGAAATTATTTTGACTCAATATATCCGAATATTGGACTTCGTGATTTAGAAAAAGCGGCTAACATGCAACATAAAGAAGCATGTTATGCTTACGGATTAGTAATGTTCGCTTCTCACCAAAGTGAGAACAAGAACATCGGGCTACAACTATTAAAAAAAACGTTCCCACAAGTGACGGAGTCGGTAATTGGGGTAAGAAATGAGGTTTTTAGATTGTTACGGGACTGTTGGACATTACGTAACCCTCGTCCCTTTGACGACGTTACAACACGCTGTCTTATCAACGGCCATAACGGTTATGTTCCACAAGACCAAGGATGGGAAGTAATCCTAGTAAAACCAGAATGCATGACTTGTTTCTGGACGTATGAATTACGTGTCTTTATTGCCTTTGCTGAACGACTTGTGTACTAGCTAGAATTATCTTCACAACCATCTTGTATCAAATTTATTGTGTGCTATATTTCATGCTATATGTAAAATAAGCGGTATTGTAAGTTTGTAAAATATTGTGTAAAAGTTTGAACGTGAAATATTATTATAATCAGTTTTTCATATAGAATTGTAGTAGTTGAATTGTATATTAGCTACTAAGTATGAACTTAACGGGTAGGCACTACCCGAATTTAAACTTATAAAATGCTAATATGAAGAAAAAGCTTTTATAAATAAGTTCATATTATGCTACGAAATACTATTAACTACTCTTAATATTCTGTATGATTAACTTGTTCCATTTGACTATTTTAAAGGTAATGGCACCGACTACTCGACACACCGTGAATATGAATGAAGAGGAATTCCGTACTTTTCTAGCTTCAAACATAGCCGCAGTACAGGCTGCGCTACATACCAACAATAACCTTGGATCTAGCAGTACAGGAAATCGTGTAGGATTCACCTACAAAGAATTCACTGCCTGCAAACCTTTGGAATTTGATGGAACCGAAGGACCGATCGGATTGAAACGGTGGACCGAGAAGGTCGAATCGGTGTTTGCCATAAGTAAGTGTACTGAAGAGGACAAAGTGAAGTACGCTACACATACCTTCACAGGTTCTGCGTTAACATGGTGGAATACCTATCTAGAGCAAGTGGGACAAGACGATGCGTACGCACTACCGTGGTCAGCGTTCAAGCACTTGATGAACGAGAAGTACCGTCCCAGAACCGAGGTCAATAAGCTCAAGACAGAACTTAGAGGGTTACGAACCCAAGGCTTTGATATTACCACGTACGAAAGACGATTCACAGAATTGTGCCTATTGTGTCCGGGAGCATTCGAAGATGAGGAAGAGAAGATCGACGCGTTTGTGAAAGGATTACCGGAAAGAATCCAAGAAGATATAAGTTCACACGAGCCCGCCTCCATACAACAGGCATGTAGAATGGCTCACAAACTAGTGAACCAGATTGAAGAAAGAATTAAAGAACAGACTGCTGAAGAGGCCAATGTGAAGCAAGTCAAAAGAAAGTGGGAGGAAAACGGTGATAAGAATCACCAATACAACAACAACAGCAATTACAACAATAATCGCAACAATTATCCCAACAATCGCAACATCAATCGCAACTACAACAAATGGCCCAACAACAACAACAACAACAACAACAACAACAACAACAACAACAACAGCAACTACAACAATCATCCCAACAACAATAATAACCGCAACAACAACAACAATCAGAAGCAGCTATGCCAAAGGTGTGAAAAGTATCACTCGGGGTTCTGCACCAAATTTTGCAACAAGTGTAAAAGAAATGGTCATAGCGCGGCGAAGTGTGAGGTCTACGGACCAGGGGATAATAGAACGAAAGGAACAAATGGTGTCGGAACGAGTAATGGCGGAGCAAGTAGTGTCGGAGCAAGTTATGCCAATGTAGTTTGTTATAAATGTGGAAAACCGGGCCAAATTATTAGAAATTGCCCGAACCAGAAGAACACGAATGGACAAGGCCGCGGAAGAGTTTTCAATATTAATGCGGCAGAGGCACAGGAAGACCCGGAGCTTGTTACAGGTACGTTTCTTATTGACAATAAATCTGCTTACGTTTTATTTGATTCGGGTGCGGATAGAAGCTATATGAGTAGAGATTTTTGTGCTAAATTAAGTTGTCCATTGATGCCTTTGGATAGTAAATTTTTACTCGAATTAGCAAATGGTAAATTAATTTCAGCAGATAATATATGTCGGAATCGAGAAATTAAACTGGTTAGCGAAACATTTAAGATTGATTTGATACCAGTAGAGTTAGGGAGTTTTGATGTGATAATCGGTATGGACTGGTTGAAAGAAGTGAAAGCAGAGATCGTTTGTTACAAAAATGCAATTCGCATTATACGAGAAAAAGGAAAACCCTTAATGGTGTACGGAGAAAAGGGCAACACGAAGCTACATCTTATTAGTAATTTGAAGGCACAAAAACTAATAAGAAAAGGTTGCTATGCTGTTCTAGCACACGTCGAGAAAGTACAAACTGAAGAAAAGAGCATCAATGATGTTCCCATTGCAAACGAATTTCCCGATGTATTTCCGAAAGAATTACCGGGATTACCCCCACATCGATCCGTTGAATTTCAAATAGATCTTGTACCAGGAGCTGCACCAATAGCTCGTGCTCCTTACAGACTCGCACCCAGCGATATGAAAGAACTGCAAAGCCAATTACAAGAACTTTTAGAGTGTGGTTTCATTCGACCAAGCACATCACCGTGGGGAGCTCCTGTTTTGTTTGTCAAGAAGAAAGATGGTACATTCAGGTTGTGTATCGACTACCGAGAGTTGAACAAACTTACCATCAAGAACCGCTACCCATTACCGAGAATCGACGACTTATTTGATCAACTACAAGGCTCGTCTATTTATTCAAAGATTGACTTACGTTCCGGGTATCATCAAATGCGGGTGAAAGAAGATGATATTCCAAAGACTGCTTTCAGAACACGTTACGGTCATTACGAGTTTATGGTCATGCCGTTTGGTTTAACTAATGCACCAGCTGTGTTCATGGACCTTATGAACCGAGTGTGTGGACCATACCTTGACAAGTTTGTCATTGTTTTCATTGATGACATACTTATTTACTCAAAGAATGACCAAGAACACGGTGAACATTTGAGAAAGGTGTTAGAAGTATTGAGGAAGGAAGAATTGTACGCTAAGTTTTCAAAGTGTGCATTTTGGTTGGAAGAAGTTCAATTCCTCGGTCACATAGTGAACAAATAAGGTATTAAGGTGGATCCGGCAAAGATAGAAACTGTTGAAAAGTGGGAAACCCCAAAAACTCCGAAACACATACGCCAGTTTTTAGGACTAGCTGGTTACTACAGAAGGTTCATCCAAGACTTTTCCAGAATAGCAAAACCCTTGACTGCATTAACGCATAAAGGGAAGAAATTTGAATGGAATGACGAACAAGAGAAAGCGTTTCAGTTATTGAAGAAAAAGCTAACTACGGCACCTATATTGTCAATGCCTGAAGGGAATGATGATTTTGTGATTTATTGTGACGCATCAAAGCAAGGTCTCGGTTGTGTATTAATGCAACGAACGAAGGTGATTGCTTATGAGTCTAGACAATTGAAGATTCATGAACAAAATTATACGACGCATGATTTGGAATTAGGCGCGGTTGTTTTTGCATTAAAGACTTGGAGGCACTACTTATATGGGGTCAAAAGTATTATATATACCGACCACAAAAGTCTTCAACACATATTTAATCAGAAACAACTGAATATGAGGCAGCGTAGGTGGATTGAATTATTGAATGATTACGACTTTGAGATTTGTTACCACCCGGGGAAGGCAAATGTGGTAGCCGATGCCTTGAGCAGGAAGGACAGAGAACCCATTCGAGTAAAATCTATGAATATAATGATTCATAATAACCTTACTACTCAAATAAAGGAGGCGCAACAAGGAGTTTTAAAAGAGGGAAATTTAAAGGATGAAATACCCAAAGGATTGGAGAAGCATCTTAATATTCGGGAAGACGGAACTCGGTTTAGGGCTGAAAGGATTTGGGTACCAAAATTTGGAGATATGAGAGAAATGGTACTTAGAGAAGCTCATAAAACCAGATACTCAATACATCCTGGAACGGGGAAGATGTACAAGGATCTCAAGAAATATTTTTGGTGGCCGGGTATGAAAGCCGATGTTGCTAAATACGTAGGAGAATGTTTGACGTGTTCTAAGGTCAAAGCTGAGCATCAGAAACCATCAGGTCTACTTCAACAACCCGAAATCCCGGAATGGAAATGGGAAAACATTACCATGGATTTCATCACTAAATTGCCAAGGACTGCAAGTGGTTTTGATACTATTTGGGTAATAGTTGATCGTCTCACCAAATCAGCACATTTCCTGCCAATAAGAGAAGATGACAAGATGGAGAAGTTAGCACGACTGTATTTGAAGGAAGTCGTCTCCAGACATGGAATACTAATCTCTATTATCTCTGATAGGGATGGCAGATTTATTTCAAGATTCTGGCAGACATTACAGCAAGCATTAGGAACTCGTCTAGACATGAGTACTGCCTATCATCCACAAACTGATGGGCAGAGCGAAAGGACGATACAAACGCTTGAAGACATGCTACGAGCATGTGTTATTGATTTCGGAAACAGTTGGGATCGACATCTACCGTTAGCAGAATTTTCCTACAACAACAGCTACCATTTAAGCATTGAGATGGTGCCGTTTGAAGCACTTTATGGTAGAAAGTGCAAGTCTCCGATTTGTTAGAGTGAAGTGGGGGATAGACAGATTACGGGTCCGGAGATAATACAAGAAACTACCGAGAAAATCATCCAAATTCAACAAAGATTGAAAACCGCCCAGAGTCGACAAAAGAGCTACGCGGACAGTAAAAGAAAAGATATAGAGTTTGAAATTGGAGAAATGGTCATGCTAAAGGTTTCACCTTGGAAAGGCGTTGTTCGATTTGGTAAACGGGGGAAACTAAATCCAAGGTACATTGGACCATTCAAGATTATAGATCGTGTCGGACCAGTAGCTTACCAACTTTAGTTACCTTAACAACTCGCGGTTGTACATAACACTTTCCACGTCTCGAATTTGAAGAAATGTTTTGCTAAAGAAGATCTCACTATTCCGTTAGATGAAATCCAAATCAACGAAAAACTCCAATTCATCGAAGAACCCGTCGAAATAATGGATCGTGAGGTTAAAAGACTTAAGCAAAACAAGATACCAATTGTTAAGGTTCGATGGAATGCTCGTAGAGGACCCGAGTTCACCTGGGAGCATGAGGATCATATGAAGAAGAAATACCCGCATTTATTTCCAGAAGATACGTCAACACCTCCAACTGCTTAAAATTTCGGGACGAAATTTATTTAACGGGTAGGTACTGTAGTGACCCGAACTTTTCCATGTTTATATATATTAATTGAGATTGATATTTACATGATTAAATGTTTCCAACATGTTAAGCAATCAAACTTGTTAAGACTTGATTAATTGAAATATGTTTCATATAGACAATTGACCACCCAAGTTGACCGGTGATTCACGAACGTTAAAACTTGTAAAAACTATATGATGACATATATATGGATATATATATATATAGTTAACATGATACTATGATAAGTAAACATATCATTAAGTATATTAACAATGAACTACATATGTAAAAACAAGACTACTAACTTAATGATTTTTAAACGAGACATATATGTAACGATTATCGTTGTAAAGACATTTAATGTATATATATATCATATTAAGAGATATTCATACATGATAATATCATGATAATATAATAATTTAAAATCTCATTTGATATTATAAGCATTGGGTTAACAACATTTAACAAGATCGTTAACCTAAAGGTTTCAAAACAACACTTACATGTAACGACTAACGATGACTTAACGACTCAGTTAAAATGTATATACATGTAGTGTTTTAATATGTATTTATACACTTTTGAAAGACTTCAATACACTTATCAAAATACTTCTACTTAACAAAAATGCTTACAATTACATCTTCGTTCAGTTTCATCAACAATTCTACTCGTATGCACCCGTATTCGTACTCATACAATACACAGCTTTTAGATGTATGTACTATTGGTATATACACTCCAATGATCAGATCTTAGCAGCCCATGTGAGTCACCTAACACATGTGGGAACCATCATTTGGTAACTAGCATGAAATATCTCATAAAATTACAAAAATATGAGTAATCATTCATGACTTATTTACATGAAAACAAAATTACATATCCTTTATATCTAATCCATACACCAACGACCAAAAACACCTACAAACACTTTAATTCTTCAATTTTCTTCATCTAATTGATCTCTCTCAAGTTCTATCTTCAAGTTCTAAGTGTTCTTCATAAATTCTACAAGTTCTAGTTAGATAAAATCAAGAATACTTTCAAGTTTGCTAGCTCACTTCCAATCTTGTAAGGTGATCATCCAACCTCAAGAAATCTTTGTTTCTTACAGTAGGTTATCATTCTAATACAAGGTAATAATCATATTCAAACTTTGGTTCAATTTCTATAGTTATAACAATCTTATTTCAAGTGATGATCTTACTTGAACTTGTTTTCGTGTCATGATTCTGCTTCAAGAACTTCGAGCCATCCAAGGATCCGTTGAATCTAGATCCATTTTTCTCTTATCCAGTAGGTTTATCCAAGGAACTTAAGGTAGTAAATATGTTCATAACATCATTCGATTCATACATATAAAGCTATCTTATTCGAAGGTTTAAACTTGTAATCACTAGAACATAGTTTAGTTAATTCTAAACTTGTTCGCAAACAAAAGTTAATCCTTCTAACTTGACTTTTAAAATCAACTAAACACATGTTCTATATCTATACGATATGCTAACTTAATGATTTAAAACCTGGAAACACGAAAAACACCGTAAAACCGGATTTACGCCGTCGTAGTAACACCGCGGGCTGTTTTGGGTTAGTTAATTAAAAACTATGATAAACTTTGATTTAAAAGTTGTTATTCTGAGAAAATGATTTTTATTGTGAACATGAAACTATATCCAAAAATTATGGTTAAACTCAAAGTGGAAGTATGTTTTCTAAAATTGTCATCTAGACGTCGTTCTTTCGACTGAAATGACTACCTTTACAAAAACGACTTGTAACTTATTTTTCCGGCTATAAACCTATATTTTTTCTGTTTAGATTCATAAAATAGAGTTCAATATGAAACCATAGCAATTTGATTCACTCAAAACGGATTTAAAATGAAGAAGTTATGGGTAAAACAAGATTGGATAATTTTTCTCATTTTAGCTACGTGAAAATTGGTAACAAATCTATTCCAACCATAACTTAATCAACTTGTATTGTATATTATGTAATCTTGAGATACCATAGACACGTATACAATGTTTCGACCTATCATGTTGACACATCTATATATATTTCGGAACAACCATAGACACTCTATATGTGAATGTTGGAGTTAGCTATACAGGGTTGAGGTTGATTCCAAAATATATATAGTTTGAGTTGTGATCAATACTGAGATACGTATACACTGGGTCGTGGATTGATTCAAGATAATATTTATCGATTTATTTCTGTACATCTAACTGTGGACAACTAGTTGTAGGTTACTAACGAGGACAGCTGACTTAATAAACTTAAAACATCAAAATATATTAAAAGTGTTTTAAATATATTTTGAACATACTTTGATATATATGTATATATTGTTATAGGTTCGTGAATCAACCAGTGGCCAAGTCTTACTTCGCGACGAAGTAAAAATCTGTGAAAGTGAGTTATAGTCCCACTTTTAAAATCTAATATTTTTAGGATGAGAATACATGCAGGTTTTATAAATGATTTACAAACTAGACACAAGTACGTGAAACTACATTCTATGGTTGAATTATCGAAATCCAATATGCCCCTTTTTATTAAGTCTGGTAATCTAAGAATTAGGGAACAGACACACTAATTGACGCGAATACTAAAGATAGATCTATTGGGCCTAACAAACCCCATCCAAAGTATCGGATGCTTTAGTACTTCGAAATTTATATCATATCCGAAGGGTGTCCCGGAATGATGGGGATATTCTTATATATGCATCTTGTTAATGTCGGTTACCAGGTGTTCACCATATGAATGATTTTTATCTCTATGTATGGGATGTGTATTGAAATATGAAATCTTGTGGTCTATTATTATGATTTGATATATATAGGTTAAACCTATAACTCACCAACATTTTTGTTGACTTTTTAAGCATGTTTATTCTCAGGTGATTATTAAAAGCTTCCGCTGTTGCATACTTAAATAAGGACGAGATTTGGAGTCCATGCTTGTATGATATTGTGTAAAAACTGCATTCAAGAAACTTATTTTGTTGTAACATATTTGTATTGTAAACCATTATGTAATGGTCGTGTGTAAACAGGATATTTTAGATTATCATTATTTGATAATCTACGTAAAGCTTTTTAAACCTTTATTGATGAAATAAAGGTTATGGTTTGTTTTAAAATGAATGCAATCTTTGAAAAACGTCTCATATAGAGGTCAAAACCTCGCAACGAAATCAATTAATATGGAACGTTTTTAATCAATAAGAACGGGACATTTCAGATATTGTGTAAAAACTGCATTCAAGAAACTTATTTTGTTGTAACATATTTGTATTGTAAACCATTATGTAATGGTCGTGTGTAAACAGGATAATTTAGATTATCATTATTTGATAATCTACGTAAAGCTTTTTAAACCTTTATTTATGAAATAAAGGTTATGGTTTGTTTTAAAAATGAATGCAGTCTTTGAAAAACGTCTCATATAGAGGTCAAAAACCTCGCAACGAAATCAATTAATATGGAACGTTTTTAATCAATAAGAACGGGACATTTCACGTTGTTCAAGACATCACCCGGGGGATTAGTGATTACGCGGTGTTTAAGTAACACTAATGGATGTTATGAACTTCGACGATCTTTTACGAGTACCGTTCCCTTGTACTATTGGTTAACCATGGTTGTGTGTTGTGATGTAGCTAACCCTCCGGGTGTAGCTTATTGGCGTTGTTCACTTCATTGTTGGTGTACTTATATTTGTTGTTATTTTAGCTTGTTGCTTAGTGATCGTACGGTATGCTTAGCTTAGCCTGTCTTTATGCTTGGATGCTCCGGTATGCATTATTTGATTACTTCTGTGGCGTGTCCATTTTATGCATATATATGTATGTAGTATATTCTCACTCACTAAGCGTTAGCTTACCCTCTCGTTGTTTACATTTTTATAGATTTGCATGGAGGAGGTGGCTCGGGTAAGCGTGGGGACTAGTGGACTTGCGTAGTTTGCTTTAGAAGATGTGCTTTTGGATCGATTAGGATTGGGTAGCGTATACCCAATCACCATGCTCGGTTATGTTGGACATTAAGATAGTCGGGTCGTGTTTACCCGTTCGGATATTTAAACTATGTATTAAATGTTTTAAAAGTCTATTGAACTTACTATTGTTGTTGAAGATGTTTTTGGAAACATAATTGGGACCTAATTACTAGTGTATTAAAGAAAAAATTTTACGGGTCGGTCTTATTACGGGTTGGGTTGTTTCATACAAGGTCTATTTGTAATTCAACGGATCGATGTGGGGGTAATCCCGGTAATTCTTTCGGAAATTCATCGGAAAATTCTTTTGCGACTGGAACATCACTGATGTTCTTTTCTTCAGGTTTAACTTCCTCGATGTGTGCTAGAATGACGTAACAACCTTTTCTTAATAGTTTTTGCGCCTTCAAACTACTAATAAGATTTAACTTCGCGTTGTTTTTTTCTCCGTACACCATTAAAGGTTTTCCTTTTTCACGCATAATGCGAATCGCATTTTTGTAACAAACGACCTCTGCTCTCACATTTTTCAACCAGTCCATGCCAATTATTACATCAAAACTCCCTAACTCGACTGGTATTAAATCAATTTTAAACGTTTCATCCCCTAGTTTAATTTCTCTCTCCCGACATATATTATCTGCTGAAATTAATTTACCGTTTGCTAATTCGAGTAAAAATTTACTATCCAAAGGCATCAATGGGCAACTTAATTTATCACAAAATTCTCTACTCATATAGCTTTTATCTGCACCCGAATCAAATAAAACATAATCAGATTTATCGTCAATAAGAAACGTACCCGTAACAAGCTCCAGGTCTTCCTGTGCTTCTGCTGTATTAATATTGAAAACTCTTTCACGGCCCTACCCATTAGTATTCCCCTGATTCGGGTAATTTCTAATAATGTGGCCCGGTTTTCCACATTTATAACAAACAGCGTTGGTATTACTCGCTCCGACACTATTCGTTTCGGCATTACTTGTTCCGACATTATTTGTTCCTTTAGTTCTATTAAACTTTGGTCCGTAGACCTCACACTTTGTCGCGCTATGACTATTTATTTTACACCTGTTGCAAAATGTCGTGCAAAACCCATGATGATTTTCTTCTTGAATCCTTACTAGTAACCCTTTTACAAATGCATCGATCTTCTCGTCTTCATCTTCGAATGCTCCCGGACACAATAGACACAACTCTGTGAATCGTCGTTTATATGTGGTAACGTCGAACCCTTGTGTTCGTAACTCTCTATGTTCTGCCTTCAGTTTATTTACTTCGTTTCTAGGATGGTACTGCTCGTTCATCATGAAATGTCCCGTTCTTATTGATTAAAAACGTTCCATATTAATTGATTTCGTTGCGAGGTTTTGACCTCTATATGAGACGTTTTTCAAAGACTACATTCATTTTCAAAACAACCATAACCTTTATTTCATAAATAAAGGTTTAAAAAGCTTTACGTAGATTATCAAATAATGATAATCTAAAATATCCTGTTTACACACGACCATTACATAATGGTTTACAATACAAATATATTACATCGAAATCAGTTTCTTGAATGCAGTTTTTACACAATATCATACAAACATGGACTCCAAATCTTGTCCTTATTTTAGTATGCAACAGCGGAAGCTCTTAATATTCACCTGAGAATAAACATGCTTTAAACGTCAACAAAAATGTTGGTGAGTTATAGGTTTAACCTATATATATTAAATCGTAACAATAGACCACAAGATTTCATATTTCAATACACATCCCATACATAGAGATAAAAATCATTCATATGGTGAACACCTGGTAACCGACATTAACAAGATGCATATATAAGAATATCCCCATTATTCCGGTACACCCTTCAGATATGATATAAATTTCGAAGTACTAAAGCATCCGGTACTTTGGATGGGGTTTGTTAGGCCCAATAGATCTATCTTTAGGATTTGCGTCAATTAGGGTGTCTGGTCCCTAATTCTTAGATTACCAGACTTAATAAAAAGGGGCATATTCGATTTCGATAATTCAACCATATAATGTAGTTTCACGTACTTGTGTCTATTTTGTAAATCATTTATAAAACCTGCATGTATTCTCATCCCAAAAATATTAGATTTTAAAAGTGGGACTATAACTCACTTTCACAGATTTTTACTTCGTCGGGAAGTAAGACTTGGCCACTGGTTGATTCACGAACCTATAACAATATATACATATATATCAAAGTATGTTCAAAATATATTTACAACACTTTTAATATATTTTGATGTTTTAAGTTTATTAAGTCAGCTGTCCTCGTTAGTAACCTACAACTAGTTGTCCACAGTTAGATGTACAGAAATAAATTGATAAATATTATCTTGAATCAATCCACGACCCAGTGTATACGTATCTCAGTATTGATCACAACTCAAACTATATATATTTTGGAATCAACCTCAACCCTGTATAGCTAACTCCAACATTCACATATAGAGTGTCTATGGTTGTTCCGAAATATATATAGATGTGTCGACATGATAGGTCGAAACATTGTATACGTGTCTATGGTATCTCAAGATTACATAATATACAATACAAGTTGATTAAGTTATGATTGGAATAGATTTGTTACCAATTTTCACGTAGCTAAAATGAGAAAAAAATTATCCAATCTTGTTTTACCCATAACTTCTTCATTTTAAATCCGTTTTGAGTGAATCAAATTGCTATGGTTTCATATTGAACTCTATTTTATGAATATAAACAGAAAAAGTATAGGTTTATAGTCAGAAAAATAAGTTACAAGTCGTTTTTGTAAAGGTAGTCATTTCAGTCTAAAGAACGACGTCTAGATGACCATTTTAGAAAACATACTTCCACTTTGAGTTTAACCATAATTTTTGTATATAGTTTCATGTTCATAATAAAAATCATTTTCTCATAATAACAACTTTTAAATCAAAGTTTATCATAGTTTTTAATTAACTAACCCAAAACAGCCCGCAGTGTTACTACGACGGCGTAAATCCGGTTTTTACGGTGTTTTTCGTGTTTCCAGGTTTTAAATCATTAAGTTAGCATATCATATAGATATAGAACATGTGTTTAGTTAATTTTAAAAGTCAAGTTACAAGGATTAACTTTTGTTTGCGAACAAGTTTAGAATTAACTAAACTATGTTCTAGTGATTACGAGTTTAAACCTTCGAATAAGATAGTTCTATATATATGAATCGAATGATGTTATGAACATCATTACTACCTCAAGTTTAGTAGGTAAACCTACTGGAAGTGACAAGAAATGATCTAGCTTCAAAGGATCTTGGATGGCTTGAAAGTTCTTGAAGTAGGATCATGACACAAAAACAAGTTCAAGTAAGATTTTTACTCGAATTAAGATAGTTTATAGTTATAAAAAATGAATCAAAGTTTGAATATGAATATTACCTTGAATAAGAAAGATAACCTACTGTATATAACAAAGGTTTCTTGATCTTAGATGATTACTTGGAATGGATTAGAAAGCTTGGAAGTAAATTAGTAAACTTGAAGGGATTTTTGAAGTGTTCTTGAAGTGTTCTTCCTATGATGATTATAGCTTGATTCTTGAAGTTATTTTTGATGAAGATGATGATTAACTACTGGAAAAATACATTCATAATAGTGTGTGTGTGTGTTGAGAGAGAATTAGAAAGAGAATTGGAAGTGAAATGGAGTGAATGATGAGTGGTAATTGGTGAGTGGTGAGTGGGGTTAAAAAGAGTTCTAGTTAGTTGACTAGCTCATGGTAGAAGTTAAAATTGATTAGTCATACATGACATAATCAAGAGTGGAATCCCATGCTAGTTCCTATTGGTATATACCCATAGCAAGTACGTTTTGAAGCTGTGTATAATACGGGTAAGAATACGACTAGAATTCTTGATGAAAGAAAAGAATGGGAAAGTAACTGTAACCATTTTCGTTAAGTATGAGTGTTTTGATATATGTCTTGAAGTCTTCCAAAAGTATTTTAATACATCTAAATACACTACATGTATATACATTTTAACTGAGTCGTTAAGTCATCGTTAGTCGTCACATGTAAGTGTTGTTTTGAAACCTTTATGTTAACGATCTCAATTAATGTTGTTAACCCATTGTTTATTATATCTAATGAGATGTTAAATTATTATATTATCATGATATTATGATATATTAATATATCTTAATATGATATATATACATTTAAATGTCGTTACAACAATAATCGTTACATATATGTCTCGTTTCGAAATCCTTAAGTTAGTAGTCTTGTTTATATGTATATAACTCATTGTTAATATACTTATGGAGATACTTACTTATCATAATCTCATGTTAACCATATGTATATCCATATATATATCGTCATGTCATTTTTACAAGTTTTAACGTTCGTGAATCGCCGATCAACTTGGGTGGTCAATTGTCTATATGAAACATATTTCAATTAATCAAGTCTTAACAAGTTTGATTGCTTAACATGTTGGAAACATTTAATCATGTAAATATCAATCTCAATTAATATATATAAACATGGAAAAGTTCGGGTCACTACACATCAATTGCTTAAATGCCGACCACGGTAGTGCGTAAGCAGCATTTTGTCCTACCTGTTCAAGATAGGTGTTCCACCACGTTAATGCAGTACCTGTGAAGGTATGCGTAGCGTACTTAACTTTGTCCTATTCAGTACACTTACTTATGGCAAACACCGATTCGACTTTCTCGGTCCACCGTTTCAATCCAATTGGTCCTTCTGTTCCATCAAATTCCAAAGGTTTGCAGGTAGTGAATTCTTTGTAGGAGCATCCTACACGATTTCTTGCGCCGTTAGCTGCATTGCTAGATTCAGAGTTATTGTTGGTATGTAGCGCAGCATGTACTGCGGCTATATTTGCAGCAAGAAAGCTACGAAATTCATCTTCCCTCATATTCATGGTGTGTCGAGTAGTCGGTGCCATTTCCTTCAAAATAGTCAACTGAATCGAGTTAATCATATAGAATATTAAGAGTAGTCAATAGTATTTCGTAGCATAATTTGAACTCATTTATAAAAGCTTTTTCTTCATATTAGCGTTTTATAAGTTTAAATTCGGGTACTACCTACCCGTTAAGTTCATAGTTAGTAGCTAATATACAATTCAACTACTACAATTCCATATGAAAAACTGATTATAATAATATATCACATATAAATATTCTTCAAACTTACAACATCGCTATATTACATATAACATGAAATATAGTACACTTTGATACAGGACAGTTTTGAAGATAAATCTAGTTAATACGCAAGTTATTCATGATAGGAAATAAAGACACGTAATTCATAAGTCCAGAAACAAGTCATGCATTCTGGTTTTTCTAAGACGACTTCACATCCTTGGTCTTGTGGAAAATAACCATTATGACCATTGGCTAGGCAGCATGTTGTAATGTCGTCAAAAGGATGAGGGTTTCGTAATGTCCAATAGCCTTGTAATAATCTAAAAACCTTGTTTCTCACCCCAACTACTGAATCCGTCACTTGTGGGAAGGTTTTATTTAAAAGTTGCAATTCGATGTTTTTTTCTCACTTTGGTAAGAAGCGAACATCACTAACCCATAATCATAACATGCTTCTTTATGTTTCATGTTAGAAGCTCTTTCTAATTCACGAAATCCTATGTTGGGATATGTTGAGTCAAAATAGGTTCTTAACCCGTAGCGTAAAATTGCATTTGGGTTTCCCGCATTTAACGCTTTAAAGAAAACACGGTGTAACTTACGGTCTCCCCAATGTGATATACCCCACCTATCAAAGGAAAGCCTTTTATAAACTAAGGCATTTCTGGAAAGTCTTTTAAATGTTTGACATGTTAATTTTGCCATAATTAATTATGCTGATGAATTCTGACCGACTCTAGACAAGATTTCCTCAATCATATCTTCTGGTAGATCTTCTAAAATATTCGGTTGTCTACTCTTAATGTCCATTTTGTTTTTATACTATAAAATAGACAAGGATTAGATTCGTAAAAGATAATTAACAAACAATACAAGCAATTTTTACATAGAACATAAAAGTACAAGCACACTACAATACATATAATACACAACATGATTACAATCCTCTAATCTGAATCACTGGTTTCTGCTTCTTCGGACTTGGTACGTTTTCCTAATTTTCTAGGGATATATGGTGTTCCTCTAATACGAGCCGTCGTTTTCCACAATGGTTTAGAAAAACCTGGTGGTTTAGAGGTTCCCGGGTTATTGTTACAATTTAGGAAGTACGGACGTTGCCGATACATATAAAGTTCATCGAGGTTGGAATCAGGTTTCTCTATTTTTATACCTTTTCCCTTATTATTTTCTTTCACTTTATTAAATTGGGTCGAGGTAATTTCTATAACATCATCGGAATCCTCATCGGGATCCGATTCATCGGAAAATTGATAATCTTCCCAATATTTTGCTTCCTCGGCGAAAACACCATTGACCATTATAAACTTTGGTCCGTTGGTTGAGGATTTTCTTTTATTTAATCGATTTACTATAGGTATCAATATTTCTTCGTCCGGAACCTCTTCTTCTTCCGATTCCTCCTCTTCCGGTTCCTCTTCTTCTGGTTCCTCCTCTTCCCGTTTCTCCTCTTCCGGTTCCTCTTCTTCCGGTTCCTCTTCGGGAATTTGTGAATCTTCCAAAAATATATTCGACTCTTCATTATTCTTAGGTGAATCGATGGGATATGTACTAGTGGTAGACATCTATCACACAATATCAAACACATTAAGTGGTTAATATATCACATAATATTTACATGTTTATAATATATAGTTTCCAACAAAAGTGTTAAGCAATCGTTTTTAAAGAAAACACGGTCGAAGTCCAGACTCACTACTGTATCCTAACAAACTCGATAAGACACACTAACGAAAATTTCTGGTTCTCTAAGACCAACGCTCGGATACCAAGTGAAATGTCCCGTTCATATTGATTATAAACGTTCCATATTAATTGATTTCGTTGCGAGGTTTTGACCTCTATATGAGACGTTTTTCAAAGACTGCATTCATTTTTAAAACAACCATAACCTTTATTTTATCTATAAAGGTTTAAAAATCATTACTTAGATTATCAAATAATGATAATCTAAAATATACCGTTTACACACGACCATTACATAATGGTTTACAATAAGAATATATTACATCAAAAATAAGTTTCTTGAATGCAGTTTTTACATAATATCATACAAGCATGGACTCCAAATCTTGTCCTTATTTTAGTATGCAACAGCGGAAGCTCTTAATAATCACCTGAGAATAAACATGCTTAAAACGTCAACAAAAATGTTGGTGAGTTATAGGTTTAACCTATATATTATCAAATCATAATAATAGACCACAAGATTTCATATTTCAATAAACATCCCATACATAGAGATAAAAATCATTCATATGGTGAACACCTGGTAACCGACATTAACAAGATGCATATAAGAATATCCCCTATCATTCCGGGAAATCCTTCGAACATGATAAAAATGAATTCGAAGTACTAAAGCATCCGGTACTTTGGATGGGGTTCGTTAGGCCCAATAGATCTATCTTTACGATTCGCGTTAATTAGTAGATCGGTTTACTAATTCTTAGGCTACCAAGCAAAAGGGGCATATTCGGCTTCGATCATTCAACCATATAATGTAGTTTCAATTACTTGTGTCTATTTCGTAAAACATTTATAAAACTGCATGTATTATCATCCCAAAATATTAGAATTTAAAAGTGGGACTATAACTCACTTTCACAGATTTTTACTTCGTCGGGAAGTAAGACTTAGCCACTGGTCGATTCACGAACCTATAACAAATATGTACATATATATCAAATTATGTTCAAAATATATTTTACAACATTTTTAATACATTTTAATGTTTTAAGTTTATTAAGTCAGCTGTCCTTGTTAGTAACCTACAACTAGTTGTCCATAGTTAGATGTACAGAAAATAAATTGATATATATTATCTTGACCCAATCCACGACCCAGTGTATATACGTCTTAGGCTAGATCACAACTCAAAGTATATATATTTTTTGAATCAACCTCAACCCTGTATAGCTAACTCCAACATTACTGCATATAGAGTGTCTATAGTTGTTCCAAATAATATATATAGATGGGTCGATATGATATGTCAAAATATTTACATACGTGTCTATGGTATCCCAAGATTATATAATATATTAGAATACATGTATAATATAATATAAGTTAGCTAGGATCTGATTAATATAGATTTGTTACAATATTTCCCGTAGCTACAACAATCAAAAAAAATATCCAATCTTGTTTTGCCCATAACTTCTTCGTTTTAAATCCGTTTTGAGTGAATCAAATTGCTATGGTTTCATATTGAACTATATTTTATGAATATAAACAAAAAAAAGTATAGGTTTATAGCTAGAAATATAAGTTACAAGCCGTTTTTATAAGAGGTAGTCATTTCAGTCGAAAGAACGACGTCTTGAAGACCATTTTGAAAAACATACTTCCACTTTGAGTTTAACCATGATTTTTGGATATAGTTTCATTTTCATAAGAAAAATCATTTTCTCAGAATAAAAACTTTTAAATCAAAGTTTATCATAGTTTTTAATTATCAAACCCAAAACAGCCCGCGGTGTTACTACGATGGCGTATGTCCGGTTTTACGGTGTTTTTCGTGTTTCCAGGTTTTAAATCATTAAGTTAGCATATCATATAGATATAGAACATGTGTTTAGTTGATTTTAAAAGTCAAGTTAGAAGGATTAACTTTTGTTTGTCAACAAGTTTAGAATTAACTAAACTATGTTCTAGTGATTTCAAGTTTAAACATTCGAATAAGGTAGTTTTATATATATGAATCGAATGATGTTATGAACATCATTACTACCTCAGGTTTTGTGGATAAACCTACTGGAAATTAAAAAAATAGATCTAGCTTCAAAGGATCCTTGGATGGCTTGAAAGTTCTTGAAGCAGAATCATGACACGAAAACAAGTTCAAGTAAGATTTCCACTCGAAATAAGATTGTTATAGTTATAGAAATTGAATCAAAGTTTGAATATGAGTATTACCTTATATTATAAAGATATCTTACTGTAAATAAGAAAGATTTCTTGAGGTTGGATTATCACTTTACAAGATTGGAAGTAAGCTAGCAAACTTGGAAGTATTCTTGATTTTATGAAAGTAAAACTTATAGAATTTATGAAGAACAATTAGAACTTGAAGTTAGAACTTGAGAGAGATCAATTAGATGAAGAAAATTGAAGAATGAAAGTGTTTGTAGGTGTTTTTGGTCTTTGCTATATGGATTAGATATAAAGGATGTGTAATTTTGTTTACATGTAAATAAGTCCTGAATGATTACTAATATTTTTTTAATTTTATGAGATATTTCATGCTAGTTGCCAAATGATGGTTCCCACATATGTTAGGTGACTTACATGGTCTGCTAAGAGCTGATCATTGGAGTGTATATACCAATAGTACATACATCTAAAAGCTGTGTATTGTACGAGTAGAATTGTTGATGAAACTAAATGAGGATGTAATTATAAGAATTTTTGTTAAGTAGAAGTATTTTGATAAGTGTCTTGAAGTCTTTCAAAAGTGTATGAATACATATTAAACCACTACATGTATATACATTTTAACTGAGTCGTTAAGTCATCGTTAATCGTTACATGTAAATGTTGTTTTGAAACCTTTAGGTTAACGATCTTGTTAAATGTTGTTAACCCATTGTTTATAATATCTAAAGAGATGTTAAATTATTACATTATCATGATATTATGATATATTAATATATATTAGTATGATATATATACAGTTAAATGTTGTTACAACGATAATCGTTACATATATGTCTCGTTTCAAAATCATTAAGTTAGTAGTCTTGTTTTTACATATGTAGTTCATTGTGAATACACTTAACGACATGTTTACTTATCATTTCATGATTAAACATAGTGTATCAATATCTTATTATGATTTATATGTATTTAGTAAGACGTTGTTATAACGATAATCGTTATATATATCGTTTTTGAGTTTTCTTAATTCAATAGTCACATTTTTATGTATATACACATAGTTAAAATACCTAATGAGATACTTACTTATCATAATATCATGTTAACTATATATGTAACCATATATATATCATCATATAGTTTTTACAAGTTTTAACATTCATGAATCACCGGTCAACTTGGGTGGTCAATTATCTATATGAAACCTATTTCAATTAATCACGTCTTAACAAGTTTGATTGCTTAACATTTTGGAAATAATTAATCATGTAATTATCAAATTCAATTAATAAAAATAATCATGGAAAAGTTCGGGTCACTACACCTCTCACTGCCAGTCACAACTGATCACTACTTCTCACTATCGGTCGTTACTAAATACTACTTGCTGCTACCCCTTACTACTTGCTACTACTCAATACTAATCATTACTACTTACCACTATCAAGTACTACTCGTCACCACTAATACATTACTACTCACTACTGTGCATCACAACTCTATTCTGATACGTCTTTAGAGGAGGATTTCCTGGTAACAGCCCGCACAATACGTAGTAGGTATTGCCCACTCGATTTCCAACTTACCTATCATTCAGCAACCCGCCGTTCATGATTTTGTTTCCAAACATGAGCCTACCGACTGATGACTATTATGCCTTATTGGGGGCATTAGAATACGTATGTATATACTTATGATGTGAGCATGCTACCTAACAACTTATACGTCACTACTATCATCACTACTTATCACAACCCATCGCTACTTATCGCTAACGCCACCACTCGTTGCAACTAGTAATGCTACTCGTTACCATATCCCTTCTCATTCTGTTCCAACGTACGTCTCTTAGGCAGCAATCATTTTCATTATACACACAAACATTACCAATCAAATTTGAACACATCGACGCGAACTACACTTCATCTATTTTTCCGCGAGGCACATACATCTGGAAGTTTGCACCAACACCTTTTCGATTAAATATCAGATTTTGTTTGAGTTGCCATTACACCTTGTTCATTTTTGTTTTCCACAAAATTCATCACGTTCTCGCTCGTCAACCATAATGCTTATATATGCTTCCAACACCGGTACTGAGAGAAGCTTTAACGCTAGAGAATTTAGTCACAACGTTTATAACCCTGTACCTTCCTTAGACAACGTGTACTCTATAAAACTATTAAACTGGGAAGTTTTAACTAAGTGGTCGAAACAAACTGGTTATCTGATGATACAACCGAGGCAGCTACGACCAGAAGGCTATTCGCATTTCTTTCACTGACGATAATAGTGTACAGAGAAGAGATCAGTACACCGTCATGTTACACTAATTACTCGAAGGTCCAGAAGCTTATGAGATGAGAATGTCTCGCAATTCTGGCACATGTGAGTAAGATGAGCCGACATTTAAGAGACCTGAATATTTCCCAACTATTAGGGATTGCCCTGAGGTAACACGTCCACCCCACCGTGAAGTCGAATTTTCGATTGATTTGGTGCCAGCAGCTGCACTCGTTACGCGTACAATATACGGACTTACATCTTTAGAACTACAAGAGCTTCCCGGGGTGAAGAACATCAGAGTTGTAATGCTCTAATTTGTGAAAGGTACTAGAAGGTAGGTCACAAGCCATGAATTTCTGAGCTGGAGCTCCAGTCTTGTTTGTTGAGAAGAAGGATGGGTCGATGAAAATGTGTATCGACTATAGAGAATTGAACAAGTTGACAATCAAGAATCGGTATCCGCTACCGAGGATTAATGATTTATTTGATCAGCTACAGGGATCTAGTTGTTATTCGAAGATTGATTTGAGATCCGGGTATCACCAATTGAGATTCAAGGAAGCTGATGTCACGAAGACAGCGTTTAGAACACGTTATGTACATTAGGAGTTTACAGTAATGCCGTTTGGTTTGACGAACGCACCATCAGTGTCCATGGATCTCATGAACCGTTTGTGTAAGCCATACCTAGACAAAATCCTCATTGTGTTTATTGATGATATATTGGTGTACACCAAGAATAAGGAAGGGCACGAACAGCATCTACGTTCGATATTGACTATGCTTAGAGATGAGCAGTTGTATGCAAAGTTCTCTAAGTGTGATTTTTGGTTACCAGAGGTACAATTTCTTGGCCATGTTGTAGGGGCCAATGGAATACAGGTCGATCCGGCAAAGATTGAGTCGGTTAAGAATTGGGAAACTCTAAAGATGCCAACGCAGATTAGGTAATTTTTGGGTCTAGCTGGTTACTACAGAAGATTCATTGAAGGATTCTCTAAGATCGCCCGACCATTGACCGCATTGACTCATAAGGGCAAGAAGTTTGAGTGGTCAGAACCGCAAGAGACTGCATTTCAGTTGTTGAAGGAGAAGTTAACAACTGCACCAGTATTGTCTCTACCCGAGGGAAGTGAAGATTTTATTGTTTATTGTGATACCTCACGTCAAGGAATGGGTTGCGTGTTTATGCAATGAAATAAGGTTATTGCTTACGGATTGCGTCAGTTAAAGATTCATGAGCAGAACTACACTACGCACGACCTTGAGTTAGGAGCTGTTATCTTTGCACTTAAAATGTGGAGATACTACCTGTTTAGAACCAAGTTCACTATCTTCACTGACCATAAGAGTTTACAGCACATATTCGATTAGAAACAGCTCAACATGAGACAACGACGTTGGATAGAACTACTTAACGATTATAACTGCGAACTTCAATACCATCCGGGCAAGGCGAATGTTGTGGCGGATGCCTTAAATAGAAAGGAGCGAGAGAAACCTCTTAGGGTTAAAGCTCTTAACATAGTTGTCTGTAAGAATCTCACATCATAAATCCGCGAAGCACAACAAGAAGCCATAAAACAAGAAAATGTCGATGTTAAATTTCTCAGCGGAATGGATAAGAAATTTGACATCAAAGAGGATGGAACATGGTACTTTGCTAACCGAATTTGGGTACCAAAGTTTGGTGGATTGAGAGAACTAGTGTTGGAGGAAGCACACAAGTCGAGATACTCAGTTCATCCGGGATCAGATAAAATGTAACAAGATTTGAAGGCATTTTGTTGGTGGCCAAATTTGAAAGCCGATATTGCTACCTATGTCGGGAAGTGCTTGACTTGCGCTAAAGTCAAGGCTGAGCATCAGAAGCCATTGATGATGTAGCGTGAGGGTACGAAATAGTATTATTTTTAATACAAAATACTACAAAATATGACACAAGTTTTATTAATTTACGGATGGGATATACCTAAACCTTGCTACAACACTATAGGCAGTGTACCTAATCGTAGAATAGTGTAGTTTTTAGTAAGTCCGATTCGTTCCACAGGGAGCTGGTGATACTTACTATATTTTTAACTATATTTATACAAAATATATATAATTATATAAGTAGTAATATTATTATAAAAGGGGGGTTTTACCGTTTAATGACCGGTTTGTCGATTCTATATTTTAAGCGTAAAGATAAATGATGATAATTAAAGTGCGTAAAATAATGACAATAAATAAAATGACAGTAAATAAAATTGCGAGTAATAAAATGACAGTAAATAAAGATACGATGAGAAATATAATAAAAGAATTATGCTTATTTAAACTTCCGTAATCATGATGTTTGACGTGTTGATTTTAATTTATTACCATGGGTTAATTGTCCTTTGTCCTGGTTTATTTGATACGTCTATCTGGTTTTTGTCCATAATAGTCCATCGGTCATAAAAATAAAGTGCGAGTATCCTCGTCAAATTACCCTTATACCCGAAGTCAAATATTCCAACTGATTAAGGATTTAAACTGTGACGCAGTTATCACTTCTGTCAACAATTACACCAGTTATCACTGTATGTAATCCACCCCTGTTTTAATTAGTTTATGAATATTAATTCATCCACTTGATCAGAATGAATAATCAATTACCCAACCCAATTGATTAATTAAATGATTATAACAGATTCCATATGAACATCACTAAATAGGACAACCATAATCATTATTAATTATTAGGTTAATTAATTTGAAGATAGGTTCGACAGACTCCAATGAGTTGTCACTCAATTAGACAATACCCCCCATCTATTAATAGTCAATAGTTCAATTTCCACAAGTGTCGGTCTTTTGCCCAAACCTTAATTATGGTCCAAAGTTCAATAACCCCTTCTTAATATTTTAGCCCAACATCACGATTACTTCGGCTCAAATAAGCATAATAATAACTTAGTTACGATACATTAATGTAAAAAGGTTGAACATAACTTACAATGATTAAAAATAGCGTAGCGTTACACGGACAGAATTTCGACTTACACACTCAAACGATCTCTATCATAAATCTTATTATTATCATAATTTAAAATTAAAATTAAGATTATTGTTATATCTTATTAAGTTAACATTATGATAGAGATATAGAATATAGATATTGATAATTGATATTGATAAATAAGAAAAAGATAGAAAAAGGTGTGTTTTTACATTACGATTACAAAGCCTTTTATAGGCGAATTTAGAAATTGAATTTTCACTTATGACCCCTGAACTATGCTCAATTAACAACTTTTTATTATTTAATATTATTCTTATTATGAATTATTTAAATATTATATTTTATTCTTGTGCATAGTTGACTCGTAATTTTTACACCGTTGCGTCGAGCGTTGAGAGTTGACTCTGGTCCCGGTTCCGGATTTTCGAACGTCCTTGCGTACAATTTTATATTTTGTACTTTGCGTTTTGTAACTTGTACTCTTGTCATTTTTAGACGTTCCTCATCAATAATTTGAACCTTTTTGATTGTATCTTGTACTTTTGAGCTTTTTGGACCTTTGTGTCTTCAATTCGTCGTTTTCGCCTTTTGTCTTCGCACTTATTTAAAATAAACGAATATTACTTAAAAATGGAACAATTGCAACTAAAATCTTGTCTTTCTTGGGGGATTTTGCTATGAAATATATGTTCCTTTTTAGCCTTATCAATATCCCCACACTTGAGCGTTGCTTGTCCTCAAGCAATACAGTCTTGAAATAATATAATACATCACACGAATCACTTCTTTATTCTTCACACTTTGTACATCAGTGATTTTGATAGAGCGGTATAAACAATGATAGTAACGATATGGTTAAAGGTGGGTGTGTCATCCACAGTTGCCTTGGGTTTAGGACAACGACACTTGCAATCAAATAGCTGATTTACTTTCGGTTTCCAAAGCAAAGTGCACATTTGAAAGGCGGTTTACAGTCCCACATGACTATAAAAATTTAGATCCTTTAAGGAAATTGGATCTTTATGAAAATATTTGATCTTTTGAAAATTCAAGCTAGATTTTACCCTAGACAAGTTTTCTGATTTGATCCATCATCGGTGTTGCAAAATATATTTGTGGATCAATATTTTGGCTAAAACTTTTAGGTTCGTGTAATCCACTGCTATCCCGGTATTGGAAAGCACACATCCAGTTTACTTGTTCCGTATATTACCTTTCGGTAAACTACCGTCCGGTTGTAAAGGAAAGCGATGAACAAGAAACTGTTAAGGCAATGTCCCGTGACATGCAGATGATTATGGTCTTATTAACGTGTCGGATGCTAGAACTATCCTTGGTAGGAGCGATAGTAAAGATCATCCTATGATTTTTCGGCTGGCACAAGGTCCTGTCTCCGACCATGCTATGCAACCACCGTTCTTACGGTTGACACCCGATTTGGTTCAGGTGACCTAATGAATTCCAGGTGAATTCCTAGGATTTTACGTTCAATGGTAATGAACGCATTGAAAATGGGTTTTCAGAAAACAAATCGGTTTGTATTTTTGATCAAAATATTTTCTCGTTCAAGCTCGAGTTTAGATATCATTGAATTCCATGAGTTTGAATTCTCAATCTTTAAGGTCAATCTCAAGGATTGAGTAATATCAGTCTTAAAAGCTGATTTTTAATCTTTAAGGAGATTATCCTTCCTGGGGATCTGATTCATTAGTCTTATCAAGCTAATTTTCACGGTGCCTCCCCATTGTACGAGATAAATCCTTCTCATGGTTAGGATAAATCTGACCACTTGGCGACCCTGTTTGATGCTGAGGTCCGTGGATTTCCTGCTGATTTTAGAGATGACTTTTCTAGATTTTTCGTCAACCTACAGCTGGTCTGGACGACAACTTCTTGACCTAAATCAAGAAGCGCGTGTCTTTTTCGGAAGACTTTACTTCCTTTTAATGATGGAATTGATTCATCGTGTAGATCCATCTTTCTTTCAAATATATTACAGTAAACCGGGTAAAACTGATTAGTATCATCCAAAACAAAAGTACCTGCAATAATCTTGTACAAAGATATGTGATAGATAATTTTTAATTGAATAACTTGGTACATTCTCCCCACACTTAGTTTCTTTCTTTGCCTTTTTATTCTCCTTTATTCCATTTTAAATGAATTCAAGCATTTTAGGTTGTTTCTCAATTTATGTCCTTTCCGAGGTAACGATAATTTCGGCATTAACACCTAGTTTTATCGTTCATAAATATGTATAAACATGATTTTGAATTCATTTAGTTAAAAAAATTTAAAATTTTCATAATATTTAGAAAATAAGCCAAGTATAAACCCGAGAGAATTTATAACCCTTCCCCACACTTGAGATCATGCAATGCCCTCATTTGCATGAAATCAGACTATAATTATTAATTCATGAGGGTGATTAGTGTAGAAAAGTGATTAAAAATACCTAGTTTGTAATTACAAAGCTCGTCGAATGATAGATGGCGCGCCTCATCGTTCATTCCTTCATTTATTATATCACATTTGTTGTTTTGCATCTTGTCGTCAAAATCAGTACCTTTTGCTGAACTTAATGTTAGTCTTTGAAAGTGCGTTGTTTTACCCTGTTGTTTACATGATAAAATACGAACATATATACATATTTTTAAAGTTGGGTATATTACCCCACGTTCAAAAATTTATAAAATCAAATATATTTTTTTTTGGCATACTTTAAATCAATAAAATTAAAAATAATGATGAAAAAATTTTTCGCCCCGCCCTCGGGTAAAGTAATTTCGGCTCAACGGCCTAGCCTTCAACTCACGACGAATTTTAGAAATCATTTTTTTTCAACTTAATGAAATAAAGTAAATTTTAGTTTTTAAATTCACACAAAACTTAAAAAGAAAACATATTAATTTCATATAAAACCTAAAAAACAAAAAAAATTCAGAATGGGGGGAGAAAACTAGTTCTTTAGTGTCTGCTAGCGGAAAAGACCAATCGAATTCCATTCTCGGAACTACACGAGAACAGAACAACTAACTCCAAACAGTATTTTCTTTTTAGAATATTTGAATCTCCTCACACTTAGGCATTCTATTATTGTTAAGCATTACCGTTGGAGTTGGTAAAACAACATGGTTCTTACCAATCGTTTTTGTCGGTTCAACGATTTTGGTTTGTGGATATTTAGACTTTCGAATCATAAAGGTGATCGATTTCTCATCATTACTAAGTGTCATTCTACCCTTTCTTACATCAAATAACGCCCCGGTGGACGCTAAGAATGGTCGACCTAAAATTAGAGGAACGTTTGAGTCCTCTTCTATGTCAATGACAATGAATTCGACTAGAAAGGTTAAATTACCTACTTGAACGGGTAGGTTGTCAGCAATTCCAACTGGGTGCTTAATGGTTTGATCAAGGAGTCGAACACTCATATCCGTTGGAGTTAACTCACCTACACCTAATCTCTTATATAATGAAAGAGGCATAACACTCACACTTGAACCTAAATCTGCTAGTGCATCATACATGACACAGTCACTAAGTAGACAAGGAACAATAAATTCACCCGGATCACCTACCCTAGGTGGAGGATTTGGTGGAACTGTCTTCACCGGGTTTACTTCTACTGTTTTTGTTTCTTGCACTTTTTTATTCTTCTTCTTCTTCTTTCCAGAGGTATCACAAACTTTATTACCTATTACTTGCTCATACTCAACTCCTTTTCTTGGAAACGGGATGGGTGGTCTGTATGGTGCCACCACTGGCTTTACATACTCGGGTGGTGGTGGTGGTGTAACTTCTTCATTGTTACTTACATCTAAAACTTTCCCATCTTCTGGTATTGGTTTTTCAGAATTTGTTGATATCATGTTAACATTTTCATTCCGAGGATTTACTTCATTATTACTCGGTAGCTTTCCTTGTTCCCTTTCACTTATCAATCTAACAAGAGTACCTACTTGTTTTTCTAGATTCAAAATGGAAGCTTGTTGAGTTCTAAATGACTGCTCAAACCTCTCATTCGTTTGGGTTTGAGTTTCAATAAATTGTGTTTGAGATTCAACTAGCTTAAATACCACTTCTTCCAGATTTGACTTCTTCTCGTCGGTTTGTTGTGGTGGTTTATACAAGCCAGGTCTTTGTTGATTGAAAGTGTTGTTTTGAGTTGGTTGGTTATTCGGACCTTGTTGGTTATACGAGTTATTGTCGGGTCCTTTTGGATTGTAAAGAATGTTTTGATTTCGATTGAAGTTTGGCCTTGGCGGTTGATAATTATTCTGATAACTATTTTCCAGCCTTTGGTTCATGTAGACAACATTCTCACGTTGTTCCATCGTTTGTTCAATGTGACAGTTTTTCATTAAGTGTGGTCCACCGCATTGCTCACAACTGATTCGTATTGCGTGAATATCTTTATTCATCTTTTCCATTCGTCTTTCGAAAGCATCTATTTTTGCGGAAACGGAATCAAAGTCATGGCTAGAATCGGCTCTAGCCGCTTTAGATGAACGAAAAATATCTTTTTCTTGATGCCACTCATGAGAGTGGGAGGCTGTGTTATCAATAATTTTGTAAGCTTCAGTTGCGGTTTTCTTCATAATGGAACCACCAGCTGTTATGTCGATTTCTTTTCGTGTAGCAACGTTGACACCTTGGTAGAATATTTGTACTATTTGATAAGTGTCTAAACCGTGTTGAGGACATCCTCTCAACAACTTTCCAAATCTTGTCCACGCCTCATATAGAGTTTCATTTGGCTTTTGCGCGAACGTAACAATTTCTCCTTGAAGTCTCACGGCTTTGGATGCCGGAAAGAATTGTTTAAGAAATTTTTCAACTAAAACATCTCATGTGTCAATCGCCCCTTCAGGTAACGATTCTAACCAATCTTTGGCTTCTCCCTTTAAAGTCCAGGGAAACAACATGAGATAGATCTGCTCATCTTCCACTTCTCGGATTTTGAATAGTGTACAAATTCTTTTAAATGTACGAAGGTGTTCGTTAGGATCTTCATTCGGTGCACCACTGAATTGGCATTGGTTAGTTACCATGTGTAGAATTTGTCCTTTGATTTCATAATCTGGCGCATTAACTTCTGGCTTAATAATGGCGTGACCTTGGCCCGTGCGTGTGGCTCTCATTCGATCTTCCATACTTAGAGGTTCCGTTACTTCCATAATTGAATTTGTTGAATACGAATCACTAGAGGATTCTGATTTAATGGTTTGTGGCTCAGGAGGAATAATTAGTGGTTCAGGATCTTGGAATTGTCCTTGAATATGCTCCGGGTTCTTAATTGTGAAGTCGGGTTCAAAAGATGGATTATCGGAAATTTGAGTTGGAGTTCTTGTTCGACTAGATGACGATTCTAAAGAAAAATCAACGGCGACAATATTTGTTAGATGTCTTGATCGAGTTACAGGTGGTGAACGTATGAAAGGTGGTGAACGTTTTGCTCAGTGCATTCACAGAATATCCTATTAGTTATAAAAATAAGAAAAACTTATATAAGTTGTCCAATCAATAGACTTTTCTGATTTTGCCCACGTTTCGAATAGCCAAAAGATGCAGCAGAGGGGCAGGATTCGTTTGGTCTCAATATAATTGAGTACTGTTTGGCTCCAATAACCCGGTCCACGTACAAATCCAACTATTACTACGAACCAGAAAATTTTGATGTCTATCAATTTAACCACTTAAAATAAATTTTCGTAATTTTAAGAAATTTAGAGAAGAAGTAGAAAAAAATCTAAGTCCTAAAAACTAGAATGGCGAGAAATAAGAAAGAAAAAGATTGCGCGTCGAAAAAGGTCGAAAAATAAAAAGGTCGAAAAATAGGCGTCGAAAAATAAAAATAAGAAAGTAGTGTGAAATACGGCGTCGTAAAATTCTAAAGCACCTAAAACTTAATCTAAGGAATAAGCACTTAAGGGATTTTACGGCAAAGCCTAAAAATTCTAGAAGTAAAAATAACTATGGCAAAACTAAACTTAATACTAAAAATTGTAACTAGAGTCTAAAAATCTAAAGGTAATAAAACTAAAAAAAAACAATTTTTTTTATAGACAAAATCTTAAAAAATATATATATTTTTTTAATAATTTTTTTTTTTTTTTTACGTTTTTTTTTTTTACGTTTTTTTTTTTTAAAAACGAAATTTTTTTTCTAAAAAAAAAACGTTTTTTTTTACAATTTTTTTTTTTTTTTAAAAAAAATGATTTTTTTTACAAATTAATACTTTTTTTATAATTATTATTTTTTTTTCAAAACTTTTTTTTAATTCATTTACTATTCATGAATAGTAAATGAAAAGAAATTAATTAATTTACTATTCACATGAAAGCGACATGATAGAAATTATTAATTACAATTTACATAATATACCCCTGAAGTATTTAATAAATACGACTTTTTAAAACTTTTACGATTCAAAATATATTCTAAAATATTATTATATTATTATATTCTATTTCAATATTATTATATTATTATATTCTATTACAATATTATTATATTATTATATTTTATTTCAATATTATTATAATTAAAAATATAGCGTTTTAGCGCTCCCCGGCAGCGGCGCCAAAAACTTGATGATGTAGCGTGAGGGTACGAAATAGTATTATTTTTAATACAAAATACTACAAAATATGACACAAGTTTTATTAATTTACGGATGGGATATACCTAAACCTTGCTACAACACTATAGGCAGTGTACCTAATCGTAAAATAGTGTAGTTTTTAGTAAGTCCGGTTCGTTCCACAGGGAGCTGGTGATACTTACTATATTTTTAACTATATTTATACAAAATATATATAATTATATAAGTAGTAATATTATTATAAAAGGGGGGTTTTACCGTTTAATGACCGGTTTGTCGATTCTATATTTTAAGCGTAAAGATAAATGATGATAATTAAAGTGCGTAAAATAATGACAATAAATAAAATGACAGTAAATAAAATTGCGAGTAATAAAATGACAGTAAATAAAGATACGATGAGAAATATAATAAAAGAATTATGCTTATTTAAACTTCCGTAATCATGATGTTTGACGTGTTGATTTTAATTTATTACCATGGGTTAATTGTCCTTTGTCCTGGTTTATTTGATACGTCTATCTGGTTTTTGTCCATAATAGTCCATCGGTCATAAAAATAAAGTGCGAGTATCCTCGTCAAATTACCCTTATACCCGAAGTCAAATATTCCAACTGATTAAGGATTTAAACTGTGACGCAGTTATCACTTCTGTCAACAATTACACCAGTTATCACTGTATGTAATCCACCCCTGTTTTAATTAGTTTATGAATATTAATTCATCCACTTGATCAGAATGAATAATCAATTACCCAACCCAATTGATTAATTAAATGATTATAACAGATTCCATATGAACATCACTAAATAGGACAACCATAATCATTATTAATTATTAGGTTAATTAATTTGAAGATAGGTTCGACAGACTCCAATGAGTTGTCACTCAATTAGACAATACCCCCCATCTATTAATAGTCAATAGTTCAATTTCCACAAGTGTCGGTCTTTTGCCCAAACCTTAATTATGGTCCAAAGTTCAATAACCCCTTCTTAATATTTTAGCCCAACATCACGATTACTTCGGCTCAAATAAGCATAATAATAACTTAGTTACGATACATTAATGTAAAAAGGTTGAACATAACTTACAATGATTAAAAATAGCGTAGCGTTACACGGACAGAATTTCGACTTACACACTCAAACGATCTCTATCATAAATCTTATTATTATCATAATTTAAAATTAAAATTAAGATTATTGTTATATCTTATTAAGTTAACATTATGATAGAGATATAGAATATAGATATTGATAATTGATATTGATAAATAAGAAAAAGATAGAAAAAGGTGTGTTTTTACATTACGATTACAAAGCCTTTTATAGGCGAATTTAGAAATTGAATTTTCACTTATGACCCCTGAACTATGCTCAATTAACAACTTTTTATTATTTAATATTATTCTTATTATGAATTATTTAAATATTATATTTTATTCTTGTGCATAGTTGACTCGTAATTTTTACACCGTTGCGTCGAGCGTTGAGAGTTGACTCTGGTCCCGGTTCCGGATTTTCGAACGTCCTTGCGTACAATTTTATATTTTGTACTTTGCGTTTTGTAACTTGTACTCTTGTCATTTTTAGACGTTCCTCATCAATAATTTGAACCTTTTTGATTGTATCTTGTACTTTTGAGCTTTTTGGACCTTTGTGTCTTCAATTCGTCGTTTTCGCCTTTTGTCTTCGCACTTATTTAAAATAAACGAATATTACTTGAAAATGGAACAATTGCAACTAAAATCTTGTCTTTCTTGGGGGATTTTGCTATGAAATATATGTTCCTTTTTAGCCTTATCAGCCATCAGGATTATTAACTCAACCAGAGATTCCCCAGTGAAAGTGGGAAGGTATTTCCATGGACTTCATCACGAAACTGACGAGAATGGTGGGAGGTCACGATACTATTTGGGTTATCGTGGATTGTCTCACTAAGTCCGCACACGTCTTATCGATAAGGAAAACTGATAAAATGGAAAAGTTGGCTCAGATCTTCATTAAGGAAGTTGGCTCTAGGCATGGAGTGCCTATATCTATTATATCCGACTGCGACATGAAATGTCCCGTTCTTATTGATTAAAAACGTTCCATATTAATTGATTTCGTTGCGAGGTTTTGACCTCTATATGAGACGTTTTTCAAAGACTGCATTCATTTTAAAACAAACCATAACCTTTATTTCATCAATAAAGGTTTAAAAAGCTTTATGTAGATTATCAAATAATGATAATCTAAAATATCCTGTTTACACACGACCATTACATAATGGTTTACAATACAAATATGTTACAACAAAATAAGTTTTTTGAATGCAGTTTTTACACAATATCATACAAGCATGGACTCCAAATCTCGTCCTTATTTAAGTATGCGACAGCGGAAGCTCTTAATAATCACCTGAGAATAAACATGCTTAAAACGTCAACAAAAATGTTGGTGAGTTATAGGTTTAACCTATATATATATCAAATCATAATAATAGACCACAAGATTTCATATTTCAATACACATCCCATACATAGAGATAAAAATCATTCATATGGTGAACACCTGGTAACCGACATTAACAAGATGCATATATAAGAATATCCCTATCATTCCGGGACACCCTTCGGATATGATATAAATTTCGAAGTACTAAAGCATCCGGTACTTTGGATGGGGTTTGTTAGGCCCAATAGATCTATCTTTAGGATTCGCGTCAATTAGGGTGTCTGTTCCCTAATTCTTAGATTACCAGACTTAATAAAAAGGGGCATATTCGATTTCGATAATTCAATCATAGAATGTAGTTTCACGTACTTGTGTCTATTTTGTAAATCATTTATAAAACCTGCATGTATTCTCATCCCAAAAATATTAGATTTTAAAAGTTGGACTATAACTCACTTTCACAGATTTTTACTTCGTCGGGAAGTAAGACTTGGCCACTGGTTGATTCACGAACCTATAACAATATATACATATATATCAAAGTATGTTCAAAATATATTTACAACACTTTTAATATATTTTGATATTTTAAGTTTATTAAGTCAGCTGTCCTCATTAGTAACCTACAACTAGTTGTCCACAGTTAGATGTACAGAAATAAATAGATAAATATTATCTTGAATCAATCCACGACCCAGTGTATACGTATCTCAGTATTGATCACAACTCAAACTATATATATTTTGGAATCAACCTCAACCCTGTATAGCTAACTCCAACATTCACATATAGAGTGTCTATGGTTGTTCCGAAATATATATAGATGTGTCGACATGATAGGTCGAAACATTGTATACGTGTCTATGGTATCTCAAGATTACATAATATACAATACAAGTTGATTAAGTTATGGTTGCAATAGATTTGTTACCAATTTTCACGTAGCTAAAATGAGAAAAATTATCCAATCTTGTTTTACCCATAACTTCTTCATTTTAAATCCGTTTTGAGTGAATCAAATTGCTATGGTTTCATATTGAACTCTATTTTATGAATCTAAACAGAAAAAGTATAGGTTTATAGTCGGAAAATAAGTTACAAGTCATTTTTGTAAAGGTAGTCATTTCAGTCGAAAGAACGACGTCTAGATGACCATTTTAGGAAACATACTTCCACTTTGAGTTTAACCATAATTTTTTGGATATAGTTTCATGTTCATAATAAAAATCATTTTCTCAGAATAACAACTTTTAAATCAAAGTTTATCATAGTTTTTAATTAACTAACCCAAAACAGCCCGCGGTGTTACTACGACGGCGTAAATCCGGTTTTACGGTGTTTTTCGTGTTTCCAGGTTTTAAATCATTAAGTTAGCATATCATATAGATATAGAACATGTGTTTAGTTGATTTTAAAAGTCAAGTTAGAAGGATTAACTTTTGTTTGCGAACAAGTTTAGAATTAACTAAACTATGTTCTAGTGATTACAAGTTTAAACCTTCGAATAAGATAGCTTTATATGTATGAATCGAATGATGTTATGAACATCATTACTACCTTAAGTTCCTTGGATAAACCTACTGGAAAAGAGAAAAATAGATCTAGCTTCAATGGATCCTTGGATGGCTCGAAGTTCTTGAAGCAGAATCATGACACGAAAACAAGTTCAAGTAAGATCATCACTTGAAATAAGATTGTTATAGTTATAGAAATTGAACCAAAGTTTGAATATGATTATTACCTTGTATTAGAATGATAACCTACTGTAAGAAACAAAGATTTCTTGAGGTTGGATGATCACCTTACAAGATTGGAAGTGAGCTAGAAAACTTGAAAGTATTCTTGATTTTATGTAACTAGAACTTGTAAAATATATGAAGAACACTTAGAACTTGAAGATAGAACTTGAGAGAGATCAATTAGATGAAGAAAATTGAAGAATGAAAGTGTTTGTAGGTGTTTTTAGTCGTTGGTGTATGGATTAGATATAAAGGATATGTAATTTTGTTTTCATGTAAATAAGTCATGAATGATTACTCATATTTTTGTAATTTTATGAGATATTTCATGCTAGTTGCCAAATGATGGTTCCCACATGTGTTAGGTGACTCACATGGGCTGCTAAGAGCTGATCATTGGAGTGTATATACCAATAGTACATACATCTAAAAGCTGTGTATTGTACGAGTACGAATACGGGTGCATACGAGTAGAATTGTTGATGAAACTGAACGAGGATGTAATTGTAAGCATTTTTGTTAAGTAGAAGTATTTTGATAAGTGTCTTGAAGTCTTTCAAAAGTGTATGAATACATATTAAAACACTACATGTATATACATTTTAACTGAGTCGTTAAGTCATCGTTAGTCGTTACATGTAAATGTTGTTTTGAAACCTTTAGGTTAATGATCTTGTTGAATGTTGTTAACCCATTGTTTATTATAACAAATGAGATGTTAAATTGTTATATTATCATGATATTATGATATATAATATATCTTAGTATGATATATATACAGTTAAATGTCGTTACAACGATAATCGTTACATATATGTCTCGTTTCGAAATCATTAAGTTAGTAGTCTTATTTTTACATATGTATTTCATTGTTAATACACTTAATAATATATTTACTTATCATTTAACATAATTAACCAAGTGTATCAATATCTTAATATGATTCATATGTACCTAGTAAGACGTTGTTATAACGATAATCGTTATATATATCGTTTTCGAGTTTCTTAAATTAATAGTCTCATTTTTATGTATATAACTCATTGTTAAAATACCTAATGAGATACGTACTTATAATAAAATCATGTTAACTATATATATAACCATATATATGTCATCGTATAGTTTTTACAAGTTTTAACGTTCGTGAATCACCGGCAACTTGGGTGGTCAATTGTCTATATGAAACCTATTTCAATTAATCAAGTCTTAATAAGTTTGATTGCTTAACATGTTGGAAACATTTAATCATGTAAATATCAATCTCAATTAATATATATAATCATGGAAAAGTTCGGGTCACTACAGTACCTACCCGTTAAATAAATTTCGTCCCGAAATTTTAAGCTGTTGAAGGTGTTGATGAATCTTCTGGAAATAGATGCGGGTATTTCTTCTTCATCTGATCTTCACGCTCCCAGGTGAACTCGGGTCCTCTACGAGCATTCCATCGAACCTTAACAATTGGTATCTTGTTTTGCTTAAGTCTTTTAACCTCACGATCCATTATTTCGACCGGTTCTTCGATGAATTGAAGTTTTTCGTTGATTTGGATTTCATCTAACGGAATAGTGAGATCTTCTTTAGCAAAACATTTCTTCAAATTCGAGACGTGGAAAGTGTTATGTACAGCCGCGAGTTGTTGAGGTAATTCAAGTCGGTAAGCTACTGGTCCGACACGATCAATAATCTTGAATGGTCCAATATACCTTGGATTTAATTTCCCTCGTTTACCAAATCGAACAACGCCTTTCCAAGGTGCAACTTTAAGCATGACCATCTCTCCAATTTCAAATTCTATATCTTTTCTTTTAATGTCAGCGTAGCTCTTTTGTCGACTTTGGGCGGTTTTCAACCGTTGTTGAATTTGGATGATCTTCTCGGTAGTTTCTTGTATAATCTCCGGACCCGTAATCTGTCTATCCCCCACTTCACTCCAACAAATCGGAGACCTGCACTTTCTACCATAAAGTGCTTCAAACGGCGCCATCTCAATGCTTGAATGGTAGCTGTTGTTGTAGGAAAATTCTGCTAACGGTAGATGTCAATCCCAACTGTTTCCGAAATCAATAACACATGCTCGTAGCATGTCTTCAAGCGTTTGTATCGTCCTTTCGCTCTGCCCATCAGTTTGTGGATGATAGGCAGTACTCATGTCTAGACGAGTTCCTAATGCTTTCTGTAATGTCTGCCAGAATCTTGAAATAAATCTGCCATCCCTATCAGAGATAATAGAGATTGGTATTCCATGTCTGGAGACGACTTCCTTCAAATACAGTCGTGCTAACTTCTCCATCTTGTCATCTTCTCTTATTGGCAGGAAGTGTGCTGATTTGGTGATACGATCAACTATTACCCAAATAGTATCAAAACCACTTGCAGTCCTTGGCAATTTAGTGATGAAATCCATGGTAATGTTTTCCCATTTCCATTCCGGGATTTCGGGTTGTTGAAGTAGACATGATGGTTTCTGATGCTCAGCTTTGACCTTAGAACACGTCAAACATTCTCCTACGTATTTAGCAACATCGGCTTTCATACCCGGCCACCAAAAATGTTTCTTGAGATCCTTGTACATCTTCCCCGTTCCAGGATGTATTGAGTATCTGGTTTTATGAGCTTCTCTAAGTACCATTTCTCTCATATCTCCAAATTTTGGTACCCAAATCCTTTCAGCCCTATACCGGGTTCCGTCTTCCCGAATATTAAGATGCTTCTCCGATCCTTTGGGTATTTCATCCTTTAAATTTCCCTCTTTTAAAACTCCTTGTTGCGCCTCCTTTATTTGAGTAGTAAGGTTATTATGAATCATTATATTCATAGATTTTACTCGAATGGGTTCTCTGTCCTTCCTGCTCAAGGCATCGGCTACCACATTTGCCTTCCCTGGGTGGTAACGAATCTCAAAGTCGTAATCATTCAATAATTCAATCCACCTACGCTGCCTCATATTCAGTAGTTTCTGATTAAATATGTGTTGAAGACTTTTGTGGTCGGTATATATAATACTTTTGACCCCATATAAGTAGTGCCTCCAAGTCTTTAATGCAAAAACAACCGCGCCTAATTCCAAATCATGCGTCGTATAATTTTGTTCGTGAATCTTCAATTGTCTAGACGCATAAGCAATCACCTTCGTTCGTTGCATTAATACACAACCGAGACCTTGCTTTGATGCATCACAATAAATCACAAAATCATCATTCCCTTCAGGCAATGACAATATAGGTGCCGTAGTTAGCTTTTTCTTCAATAACTGAAATGCTTTCTCTTGTTCATCATTCCATTCAAATTTCTTCCCTTTATGCGTTAATGCAGTCAAGGGTTTTGCTATTCTGGAAAAGTCTTGGATGAACCTTCTGTAGTAACCAGCTAGTCCTAAAAACTGGCGTATGTGTTTCGGAGTTTTCGGGGTTTCCCACTTTTCAACAGTTTCTATCTTTGCCGGATCCACCTTAATACCTTCTTTGTTCACTATGTGACCGAGGAATTGAACTTCTTCCAACCAAAATGCACACTTTGAAAACTTAGCGTACAATTCTTCCTTCCTCAATACTTCTAACACCTTTCTCAAATGTTCACCGTGTTCTTGGTCATTCTTTGAGTAAATAAGTATGTCATCAATGAAAACAATGACAAACTTGTCAAGGTATGGTCCACACACTCGGTTCATAAGATCCATGAACACAGCTGGTGCGTTAGTTAAACCAAACGGCATGACCATAAACTCGTAATGACCGTAACGTGTTCTGAAAGCAGTCTTTGGAATATCATCTTCTTTCACCCGCATTTGATGATACCCGGAACGTAAGTCAATCTTTGAATAAACAGACGAGTCTTGTAGTTGATCAAATAAGTCATCGATTCTCGGTAGTGGGTAGCGGTTCTTGATGGTAAGTTTGTTCAACTCTCGGTAGTCGATACACAACCTGAATGTACCATCTTTCTTCTTGACAAACAAAACAGGAGCTCCCCACGGTGATGTGCTTGGTCGAATGAAACCACGCTCTAAAAATTCTTGTAATTGGCTTTGCAGTTCTTTCATCTCGCTGGGTGTGAGTCTGTAAGGAGCACGAGCTATTGGTGCAGCTCCTGGTACAAGATCTATTTGAAATTCAACGGATCGATGTGGGGGTAATCCCGGTAATTCTTTCGGAAATACATCGGGAAATTCTTTTGCAATGGGAACATCATTGATGCTATTTTCTTCAGTTTGTACTTTCTCGACGTGTGCTAGAACAGCATAGCAACCTTTTCTTATTAGTTTTTGTACCTTCAAATTACTAATAATATGTAGCTTCGTGTTGCCCTTTTCTCCGTACACCATTAAGGGTTTTCCTTTTTCTCGTATAATGCAAATTGCATTTTTGTAACAAACGATCTCTGCTTTCACTTCTTTCAACCAGTCCATACCGATTATCACATCAAAACTCCCTAACTCTACTGGTATCAAATCAATCTTAAATGTTTCGCTAACCAGTTTAATTTCTCGATTCCGACATATATTATCTGCTGAAATTAATTTACCATTTGCTAATTCGAGTAAAAATTTACTATCCAAAGGCATCAATGGACAACTTAATTTAGCACAAAAATCTCTACTCATATAGCTTCTATCCGCACCCGAATCAAATAAAACGTAAGCAGATTTATTGTCAATAAGAAACGTACCCGTAACAAGCTCCGGGTCTTCCTGTGCCTCTGCCACATTAATATTGAAAACTCTTCCGCGGCCTTGTCCATTCGTGTTCTCCTGGTTCGGGCAATTTCTAATAATGTGGCCCGGTTTTCCACATTTATAACAAACTACATTGGCATAACTTGCTCCGACACTACTTGCTCCGCCATTACTCGTTCCGACACCATTTGTTCCTTTCGTTCTATTAACCCCTGGTCCGTAGACCTCACACTTCGCCGCGCTATGACCATTTCTTTTACACTTGTTGCAAAATTTGGTGCAGAACCCCGAGTGATACTTTTCACACCTTTGGCATAGCTGCTTCTGATTGTTGTTGTTGTTGCGGTTATTATTGTTGTTGGGATGATTGTTGTAGTTGCTGTTGCTGTTGTTGTTGTTATTGTTGGGCCGTTTGTTGTAGTTGCGATTGATGTTGCGATTGTTGGGATAATTGTTGCGATTATTGTTGTAATTGCTGTTTTTGCTGTATTTGTGATTCTTATCACCGTTTTCCTCCCACTTTCTTTTGACTTGCTTCACATTGGCCTCTTCAGCAGTCTGTTCTTTAATTCTTTCTTCAATCTGGTTCACTAGTTTGTGAGGCATTCTACATGCCTGTTGTATGGAGGCGGGCTCGTGTGAACTTATATCTTCTTGGATTCTTTCCGGTAATCCTTTCACAAACGCGTCGATCTTCTCTTCCTCATCTTCGAATGCTCCCTGACACAATAGGCACAATTCTGTGAATCGTCTTTCGTACGTGGTAATATCAAATCCTTGGGTTCGTAACCCTCTAAGTTCTGTCTTGAGCTTATTGACCTCGGTTCTGGGACGGTACTTCTCGTTCATCAAGTGCTTGAATGCTGACCACGGTAGTGCGTACGCATCATCTTGTCCCACTTGCTCTAGATAGGTATTCCACCATGTTAACGCAGAACCTGTGAAGGTATGCGTAGCGTACTTGACTTTGTCCTCTTCAGTACACTTACTTATGGCAAACACCGATTCGACCTTCTCGGTCCACCGTTTCAATCCGATCGGTCCTTCGGTTCCATCAAATTCCAAAGGTTTGCAGGCAGTGAATTCTTTGTAGGTGCATCCTACACGATTTCCTGTACTGCTAGATCCAAGGTTATTGTTGGTATGTAGCGCAGCCTGTACTGCAGCTATGTTTGAAGCTAGAAAAGTACGGAATTCCTCTTCATTCATATTCACGGTGTGTCGAGTAGTCGGTGCCATTTCCTTCAAAATAGTCAAATGGAACAAATTAATCATACAGAATATTAAGAGTAGTTAATAGTATTTCGTAGCATAATATGAACTCATTTATAAAAGCTTTTTCCTCATATTAGCGTTTTATAAGTTTAAATTCGGGTAGTACCTACCCGTTAAGTTCATACTTAGTAGCTAATATACAATTCAACTACTACAATTCTATATGAAAAACTGATTGTAATAATATTTCGCGTTCAAACTTTTATACAATATTTTACAAACTTACAATACCGCTTATTTTACATAAAGCATGAAATATAGCACACAATAACTTTGATACAAGATAGTTGTGAAGATAATTCTAGCTAGTACACAAGTCGTTCAGCAAAGGCAATAAAGACACGTAATTCATACGTCCAGAAACAAGTCATGCATTCTGTTTTTACTAGGACTACTTCCCATCCTTGGTCTTGTGGAACATAACCGTTATGGCCGTTGATAAGACAGCGTGTTGTAACGTCATCAAAGGGACGAGGGTTACGTAATGACCAACAGTCTCGTAATAACCTAAAAACCTCATTTCTTACCCCAATTACCGACTCCGTCACTTGTGGGAACGTTTTATTTAATAGTTGTAGCCCGATGTTCTTGTTCTCACTTTGGTGAGAAGCGAACATTACTAACCCGTAAGCATAACATGCTTCTTTATGTTGCATGTTAGCCGCTTTTTCTAAATCACGAAGTCCTATATTCGGATATACTGAGTCAAAATAATTTCTTAACCCGTTGCGTAAAATAGCATTTGGGTTCCCCGCAATATATGCGTCAAAGTAAACACATCGTAACTTATGGATTTCCCAATGTGATATTCCCCATCTTCCGAACGAAAGCCTTTTATAAACCAAGGCATTCTTGGAACGTTCTTCGAATGTCTTACAAACTGATCTCGCCTTAAATAGTTGTGCCGAGGAATTCTGACCGACTCTAGACAAGATTTCATCAATCATGTCTCCGGGTAGGTCTCTTAAAATATTGGGTTGTCTATCCATTTTGTGTTTTTATACTGTAAAATAGACAAGAGTTAGATTCATAAAAAAAAAAAAATACTTATTAATACAAGCAATTTTTACAAATATCATAAAGCATAAGCACACTATATTACATATATTACACCACACGAATATAACTATCTTATTCCGACTCGCTCGTTTCTTCTTGTTCGGTTTTGGTTCGTTTTGCCAAGTTTCTAGGGATATATGATGTTCCCCTAATACGAGCCGTCGTTATCCACATTGGTTTAGAAAAACCTGGTGGTTTAGAGGTTCCCGGGTCATTGTTACAACTTAAGGACTTCGGGGGTTGACGATACATATAAAGTTCATCGGGGTTGGAATTAGATTTCTCTATTTTTATGCCCTTTCCCTTATTATTTTCTTTTGCCTTTTTAAATTCAGTTGGGGTAATTTCTATAACATCATCGGAATTCTCGTCGGAATCCGATTCATCGGAGAATTGGTAATCCTCCCAATATTTTGCTTCCTTGGCAGAAACACCATTGACCATAATTAACCTTGGTCGGTTGGTTGAGGATTCTCTTTTACTTAACCGTTTTATTTCCCCCACCGGTTCTATTTCTTCTTCCGGTTCCGATTCTTCTTCCGGTTCCGATTCTTCTTCCGGTTCCGACTCTTCTTCCGGTTCCTCTTCGGGAACTTGTGAATCAGTCCACGAATCATTCCAATTTACATTTGACTCTTCATTATTATTAGGTGAGTCAATGGGACTTGTTCTAGAGGTAGACATCTATCACATAATATCAAACACGATAAGAGATTAATATATCACATAATATTCATATGTTAAAAATATATAGTTTCCAACAAAAATGTTAAGCAATCATTTTTAAAGAAAACAAGGTCGAAGTCCAGACTCACTAATGCATCCTAACAAACTCGATAAGACACACTAATGCAAATTTTCTGGTTCTCTAAGACCAACGCTCGGATACCAACTGAAATGTCCCATTCTTATTGATTAAAAACGTTCCATATTAATTGATTTCGTTGCGAGGTTTTGACCTCTATATGAGACGTTTTTCAAAGACTGCATTCATTTTAAAACAAACCATAACCTTTATTTCATCAATAAAGGTTTAAAAAGCTTTACGTAGATTATCAAATAATGATAATCTAAAATATCCTGTTTACACACGACCATTACATAATGGTTTACAATACAAATATGTTACAACAAAATAAGTTTCTTGAATGCAGTTTTTACACAATATCATACAAGCATGGACTCCAAATCTCGTCCTTATTTAAGTATGTGACAGCGGAAGCTCTTAATAATCACCTGAGAATAAACATGCTTAAAACGTCAGCAAAAATGTTGGTGAGTTATAGGTTTAACCTATATATATATCAAATCATAATAATAGACCACAAGATTTCATATTTCAATACACATCCCATACATAGAGATAAAAATCATTCATATGGTGAACACCTGGTAACCGACATTAACAAGATGCATATATAAGAATATCCCTATCATTCCGGGACACCCTTCGGATATGATATAAATTTCGAAGTACTAAAGCATCCGGTACTTTGGATGGGGTTTGTTAGGCCCAATAGATCTATCTTTAGGATTCGCGTCAATTAGGGTGTCTGTTCCCTAATTCTTAGATTACCAGACTTAATAAAAAGGGGCATATTCGATTTCGATAATTCAATCATAGAATGTAGTTTCACGTACTTGTGTCTATTTTGTAAATCATTTATAAAACCTGCATGTATTCTCATCCCAAAAATATTAGATTTTAAAAGTTGGACTATAACTCACTTTCACAGATTTTTACTTCGTCGGGAAGTAAGACTTGGCCACTGGTTGATTCACGAACCTATAACAATATATACATATATATCAAAGTATGTTCAAAATATATTTACAACACTTTTAATATATTTTGATGTTTTAAGTTTATTAAGTCAGCTGTCCTCGTTAGTAACCTACAACTAGTTGTCCACAGTTAGATGTACAGAAATAAATCGATAAATATTATCTTGAATCAATCCACGACCCAGTGTATACGTATCTCAGTATTGATCACAACTCAAACTATATATATTTTGGAATCAACCTCAACCCTGTATAGCTAACTCCAACATTCACATATAGAGTGTCTATGGTTGTTCCGAAATATATATAGATGTGTCGACATGATAGGTCGAAACATTGTATACGTGTCTATGGTATCTCAAGATTACATAATATACAATACAAGTTGATTAAGTTATGGTTGGAATAGATTTGTTACCAATTTTCACGTAGCTAAAATGAGAAAAATTATCCAATCTTGTTTTACCCATAACTTCTTCATTTTAAATCCGTTTTGAGTGAATCAAATTGCTATGGTTTCATATTGAACTCTATTTTATGAATCTAAACAGAAAAAGTATAGGTTTATAGTCGGAAAAATAAGTTACAAGTCATTTTTATAAAGGTAGTCATTTCAGTCGAAAGAACGACGTCTAGATGACCATTTTAGGAAACATACTTCCACTTTGAGTTTAACCATAATTTTTTGGATATAGTTTCATGTTCATAATAAAAATCATTTTCTCAGAATAACAACTTTTAAATCAAAGTTTATCATAGTTTTTAATTAACTAACCCAAAACAGCCCGCGGTGTTACTACGACGGCGTAAATCCGGTTTTACGGTGTTTTTCGTGTTTCCAGGTTTTAAATCATTAAGTTAGCATATCATGTAGATATAGAACATGTGTTTAGTTGATTTTAAAAGTCAAGTTAGAAGGATTAACTTTTGTTTGCGAACAAGTTTAGAATTAACTAAACTATGTTCTAGTGATTACAAGTTTAAACCTTCGAATAAGATAGCTTTTTATGTATGAATCGAATGATGTTATGAACATCATTACTACCTTAAGTTCCTTGGATAAACCTACTGGAAAAGAGAAAAATGGATCTAGCTTCAACGGATCCTTGGATGGCTCGAAGTTCTTGAAGCAGAATCATGACACGAAAACAAGTTCAAGTAAGATCATCACTTGAAATAAGATTGTTATAGTTATAGAAATTGAACCAAAGTTTGAATATGATTATTACCTTGTATTAGAATGATAACCTACTGTAAGAAACAAAGATTTCTTGAGGTTGGATGATCACCTTACAAGATTGGAAGTGAGCTAGCAAACTTGAAGGTATTCTTGATTTTATGTAACTAGAACTTGTAAAATATATGAAGAACACTTAGAACTTGAAGATAGAACTTGAGAGAGATCAATTAGATGAAGAAAATTGAAGAATGAAAGTGTTTGTAGGTGTTTTTAGTCGTTGGTGTATGGATTAGATATAAAGGATATGTAATTTTGTTTTCATGTAAATAAGTCATGAATGATTACTCATATTTTTGTAATTTTATGAGATATTTCATGCTAGTTGCCAAATAATGGTTCCCACATGTGTTAGGTGACTCACATGGGCTGCTAAGAGCTGATCATTGGAGTGTATATACCAATAGTACATACATCTAAAAGCTGTGTATTGTACGAGTACGAATACGGGTGCATACGAGTAGAATTGTTGATGAAACTGAACGAGGATGTAATTGTAAGCATTTTTGTTAAGTAGAAGTATTTTGATAAGTGTCTTGAAGTCTTTCAAAAGTGTATGAATACATATTAAAACACTACATGTATATACATTTTAACTGAGTCGTTAAGTCATCGTTAGTCGTTACATGTAAATGTTGTTTTGAAACCTTTAGGTTAATGATCTTGTTGAATGTTGTTAACCCATTATTTATTATAACAAATGAGATGTTAAATTGTTATATTATCATGATATTATGATATATAATATATCTTAGTATGATATATATACAGTTAAATGTCGTTACAACGATAATCGTTACATATATGTCTCGTTTCGAAATCATTAAGTTAGTAGTCTTATTTTTACATATGTATTTCATTGTTAATACACTTAATAATATATTTACTTATCATTTAACATAATTAACCAAGTGTATCAATATCTTAATATGATTCATATGTACCTAGTAAGACGTTGTTATAACGATAATCGTTATATATATCGTTTTCGAGTTTCTTAAATTAATAGTCTCATTTTTATGTATATAACTCATTGTTAAAATACCTAATGAGATACGTACTTATAATAAAATCATGTTAACTATATATATAACCATATATATGTCATCGTATAGTTTTTACAAGTTTTAACGTTCGTGAATCACCGGTCAACTTGGGTGGTCAATTGTCTATATGAAACCTATTTCAATTAATCAAGTCTTAACAAGTTTGATTGCTTAACATGTTGGAAACATTTAATCATGTAAATATCAATCTCAATTAATATATATAATCATGGAAAAGTTCAGGTCACTACACGACAGCAGATTTACTACCAGGTTTTGGCAATTATTATAGAAAGCAATGGGGACCCGTCTAGATATGAGTACAGCATATCACCCCTAGACGGATGGCCAGAGCGAGCGAACTATTCAAACTTTTGAGGACATGTTGAGAGCGTGTGTCATTGATTTCGAAAATGGATGGGATAAGTATATACCACTGGATGAGTTCTCATACAATAACAACTACCATACGAGCATTAAAGCTGCACCTTTCGAAGCATTATATGGAAGGAAGTGTAGATCTCCCGTTTGTTGGAGTGAATTAGGGGATAGTCAGTTGACAGGTCCTGAGATTATTCAGGAGACAACTGAGAAGGTCCTACAGATTCAGGAACGATTGAGAACGGCTCGAAGTCGTCAAAAGAGTTACGTCGATGTTAGACGGAAGGACATAGAGTTCCAAGTTAGTGACAAGGTTATGCTTAAGGTATCACCTTGGAAGGGTGTTGTACAATTTGGGAAACGAGGTAAACTGAGTCTTAGATATGTTGGACCGTTTGAGATAACTGAAAGAGTTGGACCGGAAGCTTACAGATTGGAACTGCCACAAGCACTCAACGGTATTCATGACGTTTTCTATGTATCCAATCTAAAGAAGTGCCTAGCCGATGATAATTTAATTATTCCTTTAGAGGAACTATGTATCGACGACAAACTTCATTTCATTGAGGAACCTGTTGAAATCTGGGGCCGTGAGGTCAAACAGTTGAAGCAAAGCAGAATTCCTGTCGTTAAAGTTCGGTGGAACGCGAGAAGAGGACTAGAGTTCAGGTGGGAGCATGAAGACCAGATGAGGCTGAAATATCCGCAATTGTTTCCCGAGGAAACTACTTCAGCGGACGATCACTAAAATTTCGGGACGAAATTTTCAATAACAGGTGGGTAATGTAACAACCCTGATTTTTTTCGTTACTTCCGTTAACCTTCTGTTAGTTTATTTAACGGCGATTATTTAACTTTTATGTGTTTATGTGTAATAAATCCATACTTGACCTTTGGAGGGTGATAATAATTAATATGGGTTGATATTAATTCAAATAAATATTTCGGATAATGAAATACGATAAAAACGATACGATTTTGATAATAGCTTTTGGAGCAACGAAACGCTCAGGTTTATTTTAATAATTAATTTTATTAATTATTAACTTTTTAAAATATTCAATTTATTTGTTTTATAATAAATTAAGCGATTGGTTGCGTTTAACTATCGGGTTTGCGTTCCGGGCCTTCGGTACGACTAAACGGCACTTAAAATGGACCACGATTACACAGATATGCAAAACACGATCCCGAGATACCCATAGAGGGCCCCATTCGGCCGACCCCTATACTCCCCCCTTTTATTTTTGTTTTGGGCTTATTAGTGCTAGTGGGGTGATTAAGTTTAGGCCCTAACTAAATATATTAAGCAAGCAATAATAGGAACCCTTCCCCATAATTTTTCTTAGTTGACTATTTTTGTTCCCTCCCTCCCTTGCTGCTGGCCGTCGCCCATAACACACACACACACCCAAAATTTATTTTTGATCAATCTTGCTTGATGAAAGTCTCAATTCGTGTCATCCTCTACGCGCGTGTATCGTTAATTTTGTGATCTAAGGTATAATTACATGAACCCTAATTCTTAAAATCTGATTTTTATAAGAGTTTCATAGTTATGTTGTCAATTGCTCAAGTCTATACGCGTACGTGTTAATCGTTATCGTTATTTTGATTGTTTGATGCACTAGGGTTTAAAAACAAATTTGTATTTGCTTGATCAGAAAAGTTAAGTTTTTCAAATGTTAATTATTATGTAATAATCAGATTCCTTGCGAAAAACTATTGAGTTTAGGCTTTGGATTCGCTTGATTTCGTTTCCGTATGATTAAGTTATGTCAATTTGAATTATCGTTGTGTTTTTGTTGCTTGATCAGAAATATGGTATTGATAGAAAATGAATTGTCATGTGAAACTTATACCACTGGAAATATAATTTAAAAACACTCAATTTAGACTAGGATATCATGTATAACCTGAGATATGCTTGAATTAGTGTAAAAGTAGTTTTATACAGCACTTGCATGAAAATAACCTTGTATGATAAAATGTGTTAACTTCTGTGATTAAAGCTTTGCATATTTGAAAATTAGACAAAAATTAATTCATCTTTCATGTGGATATCATAGGCTAATTGTATCTAGATCTTCAGATAATCGCGTGCGAATGTGACTCATTAAATGAGAATCGAATCTGTAACTTGCTCACGGTTTTGTACTCTGTGGATTGTTTATATTGCATGAGGATGTATGCTTCTGGAAAATGATACTTAACATGATATGTGACTTATTGTTAGTTTATGTCAATCTCTGAAACCTTATGCATTGGGCACAATAGAGCCATACTTTATGCGAATTCTGATTTGAGCTGAAAACCGAATGTTCAACTTGCACGAATAAACTGTACAAATTGGCTAAACAAAAGTTGCTAGATTTTTTATATGTGTTACTTTGACTTGTCATTGAACTATGTCCACTGACCGTGTATCAATTGCATGTTCCTAACTCTGGTTATAGCGAAAATGAAATCAGTGCGCGGTCAGAAACTGACTTGGCAAACCCCAAATGTATCCCTTCTGATTCCTTACTTTAATTGTTGTATGAGTCCCTGGATGGACTTTTTGGAATCAATTTTAAGTATATTTATGATCTGGAGTTTGTCATGTTTACTTGAATTTTGTACTATGAGATAATGTGCTAAGTATGCTACGTGTTCATGAACTTTGTGCATAACGATAAACTGAAATTGTGAAAATGATCATTCATGACCTGAAACGTATTGTTTGACTTAGGTTTAACATGTTGACCAATATTTAACATGAACCTACTGATGTTGACTTTAGTTGACCACATAGACCAAGTTTGACTTTTGGTTTGACTTCGGTTGACTTTGTTTGACTTGCGTGAATTACTTGACTATATGTTGACTTTTACTTTGAAATGCATCGAGTTGAGCAATAAGACAACGTACACTATGAAACCACGCTTATTTAAGATATATATATTGACCAAACTAAATACGTATACTTTGGTTGCATTACTCGGCTATAAACCGTACAAGTTAATTGTTCACTTTTCAATCCGAGCTTTATTCAAAGGTGAGTCTACAGTCCCGCTTTTTACATGTTTTCACGGATGAGAATACACGCTTTTATACTTACATTTTCAAATACTTTTGTATTGACATGAGTACTACATATATGCATATTGAGTTTGTTCAAAAAGCCTCTAGCTTGAATACTTTTAATACCATCGGTGTAAGCACAATTTAGATGGACGGATCCGTTAGGTTGACAACCTCACCCACTATAAAAACTGTGGTGCATTTACTTTGAACATTAAATATATTTGAACAAGTGTATAACAATTTAGGAGGTAAAGGCGGGTATAGTGGCTTCTATACTCGGGTCATTGCTGGTATTCAGGTGCTCAGATTATGCAAACGTTAAAATCTCGTGGTCAAGGAAATTAAACTATTTTTCTGATAACTATTTTTTAGATACTATACAACGTTATTTAAGACTGTGGTTAATGAAGAAATGAGATATAAATTTGACATGGTATTGTCTACAAATATTTAAAGCTTGACATGATAGTATCAACAAACTTTTGAAAAGGGACATGGTGTTGTCTAAAAACTTTTAACATTATACCTTGGTGGTCTTCTACTAATAAATGTTTTCGGAAGATTATTTCTTAAACATACCGTATTGTATGCCTAAAACCTGTAGATTCACTCAACATTACTGTTGATCCGTTTTGCATGTTTTATTCTCAGGTATTAATTGCTTCCGCTGTAGAATATTGCCTTTACTTAGAAGTCAAGCCAAGCACTGGGACCAGAGTTAACATTCCGTTAAAGGAATTTTTGACGGGGTGTTAAACTTCTCGACTTCAAGTCAAGCGAATAATGGTCCAGAATTCGTAGGTATGAAATTTCGATTGATCATAATGTTCTAAGCAAGAAAGAACGTAATAGCACGATTTGATTTGGTAAATTAACAGAATCACTGAAAATGGAACTATCAAGAATATAATTTCTTAATACGTTCAGAGTCTAAGCAGAATGAAAGAGTTGTGTAACATGGCACATGACGATGGTATGATCTGTGAATCATCATGTTTCATTAGAAACTCAGCATGACTTACTGTAATATAATCATGTTGATCAAGTGTTATTATATTATACTAACTCATGCTTCAGTTCCCAACATTACTTCAAAAACACTCATATTTTAATTTAGAATCTTTTAGAATTTAGAAACTAAAACAGTTTCCTTTCTGATGTAACACTGATATCGTGAAGAGATAAATGATTTCAGATAAGATTAGTTATGAAAATATCTTCAGAAATATCGAAGATATTAATGATGAACGATTCGATGATATCTTAGAATTTTTAATATCGATGGATGATGATGAAGATTTATCCGTAAAAGTGTAGAATCAGGAGCAAGGTATTCGTTAATGACTTCAGCAGATTCTGAATCATTTGAATTCTTTGAAGGCATGTTTAGTGTTTGTGATTTGTCCACAGCCTCCTTACTGGTTTGCTCAATCTATTTTCCAGTTCCAACATTTCTGAGCTTTTCCAACGTATTCTTCTTTATCATCATACTTTTGACTTTTAAAGTCATCTATAGTTATTGCTGCTTTATCAGTACTTTCCAAAATTCAGAGAACTGATTCGTAAATTGGGTGCTTTTCAGAGTTTCATAATTGAAGTACGTAAGTCTAGGAGATAGGCGTTATATATTACTGTTAATGTAGAAACGCTGCGAAATTCGAGAATAATCATGGAAGCTTTTTGGCATGACAATTATTGTTACATGGTATAGATGAATACATGATGGGGTTTCATTGAATGAATATAGTGATTTTTCTGAGAGATTTAAGTCAAAGAATCATGAAGTTGCTGGTAAGTTTACTGCTAATGTAGTGGGGTATAAACGGTTCCCCGATAACGATGACGAAAGGCAAACTTATATACCAAGGTTATAATAAGGCTAATCCGAATGAAAGTCGAAGTTGATTTACTGGAGCTGTGACAAAATTGGCTAATTTGAAAAGGAATTAGAAAGTTATTTTCGGTAATAACAATGCCAAAGGAGCTAGCACAGATACGTGTTAAACGTTTTCTCAGGTTCTGAGAGTTTTTCAGGTGCATAACTATATGCATAAATCTTTCCTTCCGTAGATGAAGTGCGGTTGGTTCATCCTCTCGATTGGGGTGTTTTCAAAAATCATAAAAGGTATGAACGCAGATTGTAATCGTCAAGATACAAATGAATTTTAAGATGAAATCAAGTGGAAAACTTGAAGAAATGTTTAGTTTCATATGTTATAATAAATATTTTAATTCATTTTAATTGCCCAATGTCATTAGTCCATAGTTAGGAGTCCACTATTAGTAGTTCAACAATTCATATATAGTTTAATATTTAATATTCGAATTAATTACTACGTGTCGTGACCCGTTATATACATGTCTCAGACTCGATCACAACTCAAAGTATATATTATTTAGAATCAACCTCAACCCTGTATAGCGAACTCTAGCATTATAGCATATAGAGTGTCTATGGTTATTCCAAATTATATATATAGATGCTTCGATATGATATGTCAAAACCTTGTATACGTGTCCCGATATTTAAAGTGCGTAAAATAAATAACAGAAATTTAAATGACGATAAATAAAGTGCGAGAATTAAATGTAATAAGGAATTAACAGTTAGCTAGGAACAGTTAGCTAGGATCTTATTAGCGTGGATTCTTAACAAAATTTCTCATAGTTAATTTGTTTGTTTCTAACAAATTTTATTTTTTTGTCCAATGTTTTCTTCATTATGCCACTTGTTGGATTCTGATAGGTCAAAATCCAAATATGAAATTGAATGAAAATGGTTATTCTGCGGTGAACGGATACGTATATCTGTGGGTGTAAGTAGGTTAGTAAATGACTGTTGAATCAGATTCGAAGAACGTACAGTGTAACTTATTAATGTGAAATCTAAATATTTCTCGGGTATTACCTACCCGTCAAAATATTTTCACCATTAATCGTTTGTACAAAAGAATTTTTAATTACAATCTTTATGAAAATATACTTACATATATATTCTCTACAGATGTAATCATGGATTTAATGAGTTAATATGATATTAATCTCATTTGATTTATCGTTAGAACTAGAACATATAATCTCTAAAACATTAGAAATTATATAATCATCACGTAGAATGAAGATAATTGATGTAGAATGATTCGTAGAATGATAATTATACTCGAGGTGCATAATGAGATGTTGAGGCGTGTGATGTCGAAACTTGGGTTGTTGGTGGTACTGTTGATGTTGGTGATACTGTTGATGCTGGTGATGTTGCTGAAGCTGGTAAGTTTTGCACCATATTCTCCAAATTGATTACTCGAGCGCGAAGCTCATTGACTTCTTCTATTATTCAGGGATGATTTTCGGTCGGAATGTGTAGTGACCCGAACTTTTCCATGTTTATATATTTATATATTAAATGAGATTGATATTTACATGATTAAATGTTTCCAACATGATAAGCAATCAAACTTGTTGAGACTTGATTATTTGAAATGAGTTTCATATAGACAATTGACCACCCAAGTTGACTGGCGATTCACGAACGTTAAAAACTTGTAAAAACTACATGGTGTTATATAAATGGATATATATATATATATATATATATATATATATGGTTAATATGAGATTATGATAAGTAAGTATCTCCATAAATATGTTAACAATGAGTTATATACAAACAAATGAGATTATTGATTTAAGAAACTCGAAAATGATATATATAACGATTATCGTTATAACAACGTCTTACTAAATACATATGTATCATATTAAGATATTGTTGCACTATATTTAACATGATAAAATGATAATTAAGTAAATCATTAAGTGTGTTAACAATGAACTACATAAGTAAAAACAAGACTACTAACTTAAGGATTTCGAAACGAGACATATATGTAATGATTATCGTTGTAATAGTATTTTAACATATATATATATATATGATGTTAAGATATATTTATACACCATGTTATTATGATAACATAACAATTTAACATCTTATTTAAGTATTATAACAATGGATTAATTACATTCAACAAGATCGTTAACTTAAAGGTTTCAAAACAACACTTACATGTAACGACTAACGGTGACTTAACGACTCAGTTAAAATGTATATACATGTAGTGTATTAATATGTATTAGTACACTTTTGAAAGACTTCAAAACACATATCAAAGTACTTCTACTTAGCAAAAATGCTTACAATTACATCCTCATTCATTTTCATCAACAATTCTACTCGTATGCACCCGTAATCGTACTCGTACAATACACAGCTTCTAAGATGTATATACTATTGGTATATAAACTTAATAATCAGCTCCTAAGTAGCCCATGTGAGTCATTAAACATGTGGGAACTATCATTTGGCAACTAGCATGAAATATCTCACAAAATTATAAAAAATATTATAAATCATTCATGAATTATTTATATGAAAACAAACTTACACATCCTTTATATCTAATCCATATACCAACGACTAAAAACACCTACAAACACTTTCATTCTTCAATTTTCTTCATCTAATTTATCTCTCTCAAGTTCTATCTTCATGTTCTAAGTGTTCTTCATAAATTCTATAAATTTTAGTTTCATAAAATCAAGAATACTATCAAGTTTGCAAGATTACTTCCAAGCTTTCTAATCCAATCCAAGTAATCATATAAGCTTAAGAAATCTTTCTTATTTACAGTAAGATATCTTTCTAATACAAGATAATACTCATATTCAAACTTTGATTCAATTTCTATAACTATAACTATCTTATTTCGAGTGGAAATCTTACTTGAACTTGTTTTCGTGTCATGATTCTACTTCAAGAACTTTCTAGCCATCCAAGAATCCTTTCAAGCTAGATCAATTTTTGTTACTTACAGTAGGTTTACCTACTAAACTTGAGGTATTAATGATGTTCATAACATCATTCGATTCATATATATATAACTATCTTATTCGAAGATTTAAACTTGTAATCACTATAACATAGTTTAGTTAATTCTAAACTTGTTCGCAAATAAAGTTAATCCTTCTAACTTGACTTTTAAAATCAACTAAACACATGTTCTATATCTATATGATATGCTAACTTAATGATTTAAAACCTAAAAACACGAAAAACACCGTAAAACCGGATATACGCCGTCGTAGTAACACCGTGGGCTGTTTTGGGTTAGCTAATTAAAAACTATGATAAACTTTGATTTAAAAGTTGTTCTTCTGGAAAAATTATTTTTCTTATGAACATGAAACTATATCCAAAAATCATAGTTAAACTCAAAGTGGAAGTACGTTTTCCAAAATGGTCATCTAGACGTCGTTCTTTCGACTGAAATGACTACCTTTACAAAAACAACTTGTAACCTATATTTCTGACAATAAACTTATACTTTTTCTATTTAGATTCATAAACTTAAGTTCAATATGAAACCATATCAACTTGAATCACTCAAAACGGATTTAAAACGAAGAAGTTATGGGTAAAACAAAATTGGATAATTTTGCTTGTTGTAGCTACGTGAAATTTGTAACAAATCTATACAAATCATATCCTAGCTAACTTATATTGTATTATACATGTATTCTAATATATTATATAATCTTGGGATACCATAGACATGTATGCAAATGTTTTGACATATCATATCGACCCATGTATATATATTATTTGGAACAACCATAGACACTCTATATGCAGTAATGATTGAGTTAGCTATACAGGGTTGAGGTTGATTCTAAAAATATATATACTTTGAGTTGTGATCTAGCCTGAGACGTGTATACACTGGGTAGTGAATTGATTCAAGATAATTTATATCAATTTATTTCTGTACATCTAACTATGGACAACTAGTTGTAGGTTACTAACGAGGACAGATGACTTAATAAACTTAAAACATTAAAATGTATTAAAAATGTTGTAAATATATTTTGAATATACTTTGATATATATGTACATATTTGTTATAGTTTCGTGAATCGACCAGTGGCCAAGTCTTACTTCCCGAAGAAGTAAAAAATATGTGAAATTGAGTTATAGTCTCACTTTTAAAATCTATTATTTTTGGGATGAGAATACATGCAGTTTTATAAATTTTTTACAAAATAGACACAAGTGATCAAAATTACATTCTATGTTGAATTATCGAACCGAATATGTCCCTTTTTAGCTTGATAGCCTAAGAATTGGTGTTTATTATGATTGCCACCAATTGACGTGAATCCTAAAGATAGATCTATTTGGCCCAACAAGCCTCATCCGAGTTACGGATGCTTTAGTACTTCGATTTATCATGTTCGATGAGAGTTCCAGAATGATGGGGATATTCTATATGCATCCTGTTAAGGTCGGTTATCAGGTGTTCATCATATGAATGATTTTTATGCAGATTGCATGATGTTTATGAGAAATGGAAATATGAAATCTTGTGGTCTATTATTACGATTTGATAAATATATAGGTTAAACCTATAAGTCACAAACATTTTTGTTGACGTTTAAAGCATGTTTATTCTCAGGTGATTATTAAGAGCTTCCGCTGTTGCATGCTAATTTATGGACAAGAGTTGGAGTCAGCATGCTTGTATAATATTGTTTAAAAACTGCATTCAAAGACTTAAATTGATGTGTAATATTATTGTAAACCATTATGTAATAATCGTGTGAAAACGCTATATTTTAGATTATCATTATTTGATAATCGTCGTAATATTTTTAAACCTTTATCGATAAAATAAAGGTTATGGTTTGTTTTAAAATCGAATGCAGTCTTTGAAAAACGTCTCATATAGAGGTCAAAACCTTGCAACGAAATCAATTAATATGGAACGTTTATAAATCGATATGAACGGGACATTTCAGTTGCTATCCGAGCGTTGGTCTTAGAGAACCAGAAAATTGCATTAGTGTGTCTTATTGAGTTTGTTAGGATGCATTAGTGAGTCTGGACTTCGACCGTGTCTTCTTTAAAAATGATTGCTTAATATGTTTTTTTTGTTGGAAACTACAAATTGTAACATGTAAATATTATGTGATAAATTAATCTCTTAACATGTTTGATATTGTTTGATAGATGTCTACCTCTAGTACAAATACCATTGACTCACCTAATAACAATGAAGAGTCGAATATATATTGGGAAGAGTCACAAATTCCCGAAGAGGAACCGAAAGAGGAGGAACCGGAAGAAGAGGAACCGGAAGAGGTGGAACCGAAAGAGGAAGAACCGAAAGAAGAAGAGGTTCCGAAGGAAGAAATATTAATACCTACAGTAATCGATTAAATAAAAGAAAATCCTCAACCAACGGATCAAAGTTAAAAATGGTCAATGGTGTTTCCACCAAGGAAGTAAAATATTGGGAAGATTACCAATTTTCTGATGAATCGGATCCCGATGAGGATTCCGATGATGTTATAGAAATTACCTCGACCCAATTTAATAAAGCAAAAGAAAATAATACGGGAAAAGGTATAAAAATAGAGAAACCAGATTCCAACCCCGATGAACTTTATATGTATCGGCAACATCCGTATTTCCTAAAATGTAACAATAACCCGGGACTACCTCTACACCGATCTGTTGAATTTCAAATAGATCTTATACCAGGAGCTACACCAATAGCTCGTGCTCCATACAGACTCGCACCCAGCAAAATGAAGGAACTCCAAAGCCAACTAAGAACTTTTAGAACGTGGTTTCATATGACCAAGTACATCACCATGGGGAGCTCCTGTTTTGTTTGTCAAGAAGAAAGATGGTACATTCAGGTGGTGTATCGACTACCGAGAGTTGAACAAACTTACCATCAAGAAACATTACCCAGTACCGAGAATCGACGACTTATTTGATCAATTACAAGGTTCGTCAGTTTATTCGAAGATTGATTTACATTCCGGATATCATCAAATGCGGGTGAAGGAGGATGATATTCCGAAGACTGTTTGTCATTGTTTTCATCAATGACATACTTATTTACTCAAAGAATGAACAAGAGCATGAAGAACATTTGAGAAAAGTGCTAGAGTTGTTGAGGAAAGAAAAACTGTACGCTAAATTTTCAAAGTGTGCATTTTGGTTGGAAGAAGTTGAATTTCTCGGTCACATAGTGAACAAAGAAGGTATTCAGGTGGATCCGACGAAGATTGAAACTGTTAAAAAATGGGAAACCCCGAAAACTCCGAAACATATACGCAAATTTTTAGGATTGGCTGGTTACTACAGAAGATTCATCCAAGATTTTTTCAAAATAGCAAAACCCTTGACTTCATTAACGCATAAAGGGAAGAAATTTGAATGGAAGGATGAGCAGGAGAAAGCGTTTCAATTGTTGAAGAAAAAGTTAACTACGGTACCTATATTGTCATTACCTGAAGGGAATGATGCTTTTCTGATATATTGTGATGCCTCAAAGCAAGGTCTCGGTTGTGTATTAATGCAACGAACGAAGGTAATCGCTTATTCGTCTAGACAATTGAAGATTCACGAGCAGAATTATACGACGCATGATTTGGAATTAGGGGGTTATTTTTGCATTAAAGACTTGGAGGCACTACTTATATGGGGTCAAAAGTATTATATATACCAATCACAAAAGTCTCCAACACATATTTAATCAGAAACAACTAAACATAAGGCAGCGTAGGTGGATTGAGTTATTAAATGATTACGATTTCGAGATTCGTTACCACCCGGGGAGGGCAAATGTGGTAGCCGACGCCTTGAGTAGAAAGGACAGGGAACCCATTCGAGTAAAAGCTATGAATATAATGATTCACAATAACCTTACTACTCAAATAAAGGAGGCGCAACAAGGAGTTTTAAAAGAGGGAAACTTAAAGGATGAAATACCCAAAGGATCGGAGAATCATCTTAATATTCGGGAAGATGGAACCCGGTATATGGCTGAAAGAATTTGGGTACCAAAATTTGGAGATATGAGAGAAATGGTACTTAGAGAAGCTCATAAAACCAGATACTCAATACATCCTGGAACGGGGAAGATGTACAAAGATCTTAAGAAACATTTTTTGGTGGCCGGGTATGAAAGCCGATGTTGCTAAATACGTAGGAGAATGTTTGACGTGTTCTAAGGTCAAAGCGGAGCATCAGAAACTATCAGGTCTACTTCAACAACCCGAAATTCCGGAATGGAAATGGAAAAACATTACCATGGATTTCATCACTAAATTGCCAAGGACTGTAAGTGATTTTAATACTATTTGGGTAATAGTTGATCGTCTCATCAAATCAGCACACTTTTTGCCAATAAGAAAAGATGACAAGATGAAGAAGTTAGCACGACTGTATTTGAAGGAAGTCATCTCCAGACATGGAATACCAATCTCTATTATCTCTGATAGGGATGGCAGATTTATTTCAAGATTCTGGCAGACATTACAGCAAGCATTAGGAACTCGTCTAGACATGAGTACTGCCTATCATCCACAAACTAATGGGCAGAGCGAAAGGACAATACAAACGCTTGAAGACATGCTACGAGCATGTGTTATTGATTTCGAAAACAGTTGGGATCGACATCTACCCTTAGCAGAATTTTCCTACAACAACAGTTACCATTCAAGCATTGAGATGGCGCCGTTTTGAAGCACTTTATGGTAGAAAGTGCAGGTCTCCAATTTGTTGGAGTGAAGTGGGGGATAGACAGAATATGGGCCCGGAGATAATACAAGAAACTATCGAGAAGATCATCCAAATTCAACAACGGTTGAAAACCGCCCAAAGTCGACAAAAAAGCTACGCTGACATTAAAAGAAAAGATATAGAATTTGAAATTGGAGAGATGGTCATGCTTAAAGTTGCACCTTGGAAAGGTGTTGTTCGATTTGGTAAATGAGGGAAATTAAATCCAAGGTATATTGGACCTTCAAGATTATTGATCGTGTTAGACTAGTAGCTTACCGACTTGAGTTAACTCAACAACTAGTGGCTGTACATAACACCTTCCAGGTCTCGAATTACTATTACATTAGACGAAATCCAAATCAACGAAAAACTTCAATTCATCGAAGAACCCGTCGAAATAATGGATCGTGAGGTTAAAAGACTTAAGCAAAACAAGATAACAATTATTAAGGTTAGATGGAATGCTTGTAGAGGACCCGAGTTCACCTGGGAGCGTGAAGATCAGATGAAGAAGAAATACCCGCACCTATTTCCAGAAGATTCGTCAACACCTTCAACAGCTTAAAATTTTGGGACGAAATTTATTTAACGGGTAGGTACTGTAGTGACCCGAACTTTTCCATGTTTATATATTTATATATTAAATGAGATTGATATTTACATGATTAAATGTTTCCAACATGATAAGCAATCAAACTTGTTGAGACTTAATTATTTGAAATGAGTTTCATATAGACAATTGACCACCCAAGTTGACTGGCGATTCACGAATGTTAAAAACTTGTAAAAACTACATGGTGTTATATAAATGGATATATATATATGGTTAACATGAGATTATGATTAGTAAGTATCTCCATAAATATGTTAACAATGAGTTATATACAAACAAATGAGATTATTGATTTAAGAAACTCGAAAATGATATATAAAACGATTATCGTTATAACAACGTCTTACTAAATACATATGTATCATATTAAGATATTGTTACACTATATTTAACATGATAAAATGATAATTAAGTAAATCATTAAGTGTGTTAACAATGAACTACATATGTAAAAACAAGACTACTAACTTAAGGATTTCGAAACGAGACATATATGTAACGATTATCGGTGTAATAGTATTTTAACATATATATATGATGTTAAGATATATTTATTGTGATGACCCGGGAATTTCTGACTAAATTTAAACTTAATCTTTATATGATTCCGATACGATAAGCAAAGTGTGTAATGTTGAGTCTAGAAAATTTTGAAACAATGTTCATATATTCATTTGACCTTTGACTATTTCTGACGATTCACGAATAACTATTTGTAAATAGATATGTATGTATATATATAAATAATAATTGGAAGTATAATTTGAAATATTAAATGTTGTGGTTATGAAATATGATATTATAATATTATTATTTAAAACATATCTATATATAAATAAAAGTATATTAAAAATTAAAAATAAATATTAAAAGATTGTAATACTCGTTCGATGTTCCGAATAATATTAAGTAAAGTTAAATTCAACTTTTATGATTTTATATTATAAACGGTGATCCGAAAATGAGTGAATTAAATTATAGGCTTATTAATAATATATTTAAAGAACTATTTGTAGAATTTTAAAATTTTTATATTTTACTTGGGGGTTGGGAGTGAATAATTAATGTGATTTTTATTTAATAGTTAATGACCGAATTTTATACCATAATGACCAAAATAAATAAATTTAGTTAATTTAAAAATTTGGAATTTTTCTGAAGACTTTTATCCGCCACTGATTTATCAAATGAAGTACGAAATCCGGTCCATGAAAAACTGTCGGCATATAAAAATAAAATGATGGCTACCATATTTTCAAAGTCACATATTTTCAAATTTCTATTTGATAAAGTATGTATTATTATAATATATATGTGTACGTATTTGTGATGACCCGAGAATTTCCGACTAAATTTAAACTTAATCTTTATATGATTTCGATACGATAAGCAAAGTCTGTAATGTTGGGTCTCAAAAATTTTTGGAACGATTTTTATATGTTCAATTACCCTTTGACCGTGCTCCACGATTCAAGAACTATTGTGTGTAAATTAATTATGTAAATAAATAAATTTATATATATATATATATATATATATATATATATATAAAAGTAAGTGTTTATATAATATTTTGAGTTAATAAAATATACTTTAATCACTTGAATTAAAAATATAAAATAATATACAAGATAACTAAGTGGTTGTTAAATTAAAACTATATATAACTTCTATAGATAATCTTTAAGTATAGTGGAATATATATATAAAAGATATAAATACTATATGTATATATTATCTAATTATTAAATATTACATAGTTAACGTTAATGTATTAAACTACAAGTTAAAATATAGTTATTATATTAATAATATTATTAGTTCATTTATTATTAATAGTGATATCAGTAGTATTAATATTTTTCATTTAATATATAAATATGAAATTTGATATGTATGAATTGTTATATTATCATTATCATTAATATTATTATTATCATCTAATAATATTAATATTATTAAAATTTGTATTTTTATTGGTATTATTAAAAATGTTATTTTTACGATTATTATTGTTAAATATCATTATTATTAGTATTCTCAATATTATTTTGGTATTATTATTTTTGTTACTTCTAATATTATTATTATTATTATTATTATTATTATTAGTATTTTTATTGGTTTTAATATTGTGATGACCCGTCCTAATCCACCTGGACGAAGTCTTCAACAACTGGTTCCATTGCGAGGTACAGACCTCTATATGTCTTGAACGACTCCATGTAATATCTTTAAAATGAGCAAATGCACAGTGGAAGACTTAATTCGTACCTGAGAATAAACATGCTTAAGAGTGTCAACCAAAAGGTTGGTGAGTTCATAGGTTTATCATAACAATCATTTCAATATACTAATAGTCCACAAGATTTCTGTTTATAAATATATGTACACTCGCAAGTGTATAAAAGTATTCTATAAGTTGTAGGCACCCGGTAACAAGCCTTAACGTTCATGTTTTACCCTCTGAAGTACACCAGATCAGGTGTGTTTAAAATAACCTCGAAGTACTAAAGCATCCCATAGTCAGGATGGGGTTTGTCAGGCCCAATAGATCTATCTTTAGGATTCGCGCCTACCGTACATAGACAAGTAGTTTAATGTTACCAAGCTAAGGGTATATTTCTGGTTTAAACCCACATAGAATTAGTTTTAGTACTTGTGCCTATTTCGTAAAACAATTATAAAACAGCGCATGTATTCTCAGCCCAAAAAAAATATATATTGCAACAGCAATTAAAAAGGGAGCAAATGAAACTCACAATACTGTATTTTGTAGTAAAAATACATATGACGGCATTGAACAACTGAACAATGCAGAGTTGGCCTCGGATTCACGAACCTATATCAAGTATATTTATATTAACACATCTAATTGTGATCGAACAGAATTATATATTATTAGTGATATAATTGTTATATTTAATATTTATAGGTTTCATAAATATTTAATTAAATTTATATATATATATATATATATATATATATATATATATATATATATATATATATACACTTTTATATACTTTTTATATATGTTTTACATAAGTATTTATTTGATAAAATAATGTTAATAATAATAATAATAATAAAAATCATGTTAATGATAAAAATAATAATGATAATAATACTAATAATGATATGTAAAAATAATAGTTTTAAATAAAATAGTAATGATAAAAATGATAGTTTTTATTAAAAAAAAATGATAATTTTGATGATTTTAATTATAATGATTTTTATGATAAAATTGATAATGTTAATAATGATAATGATTTTAATAATACTACTTAATAATATTACTACCTAATAAAAAATGTTAATTGTGATAATAATAATGATAATAATAATTATATTAGTAAGGATAATAAGAGTTTTATGCCATTATCGTCATGTATTCGTTAATCATCATTATAATATCATAGAATTATCTTCATCAAAACGTCATTGTGTTTCAATCATCATCATCATTGTTAATATCACCTGCCATCTCATCATCATCTCGCTATCATAATTATCATCATCTAGCTTCTAGTTACACTTAAAATGGGTACGGGCCAGGGTTCAGTCCAACAGGCAACCAGAAATTTGTTCATAGCCCAACAGAAGTTTGAGTTGGATCATGGCCCAAAGGAAATACAAAAGAAAAATGGTAGTCCATCAGGGAACTAGAACTCGGCCCAAACTGCCACCTTTTGTCCAAATTGAAAACAATTTAATTTGGCCCAACAAGTAATTCGATCCAAAGTAATACAGTGGGGTTAGGGTGATTGAAGTGGGGCTTCTTGTGATTGTTAAATGTAGTTAAAATGGTAACACAAGCTGCGAACAGCTGTAATCAACCTCAACTTTTATCAATCATTGTCTTTATCTATTTTGCACCATTCATAGTTTCATTTTTCATTTTTTTATTTTTTTTTTGTTCTCTAATCAGTAACGGTGTAGAAGAGCTGTAGTAGGAGCAATTTTAGTAGCGAGCAATAAAAGAAATAAAAGCATAGCAGTGCATTGGTCGTGTTTTAAAGTTGGTGAAGGTGTTTTTTTTTCGAGTTAAAATAAAAAAAAACAGATAACAGGTGTGTTGATGGAGATAAATCAAAACGTATGAAGTGAGGTGAGGTTTTAACGACAGGAAAATAGAAACATCTATCGTATAGCATTAGATTTGGTTTGCGGTCTGAATAAGATAGAAGGAACAAAGGCTTGCATGTGTGTGGGTTCTTAATGGTGATGGTGCTAACGAGTAATAACAACAAAACAGAAGTGTAGCATAGTTTACTATGGTGATGAGGATGGTGGTGATGTTTTGAGTGGCGGATGGATGATAGTTCGATCAAACAGAAGAGAGAAGAAAAGAAAAAAAAATTACACATCGGCATGAAAGAAATAAAAAGAAGCAGTTGCAGGTGGGTTTTGCTCGACATAAATAGAAACCAACCAAGCAGCAAGCGGCAGATGTAATCAGTTATAATAAGTGAGTGTTTTGAGTTTGGGTTCAATCACGTGTTGTATGTATATATATGAAATAAAGAGATGACAACGGTGACGGTTTATTGATTTTTATGGTTAAGTGGGTGGTGGTTCAAGGCTGAAGGTGAGAAGGAGATATCAAGCTAAGAGTGGATGATTATGTAATTATATCTTCTATATTATATATAAAATGCAGGAAGTAAATTGGGTTTGTGTAAGAACATAATAGAAAGCAAAAGTGTTCTAATGGTAGTAAAAAAAATAGAAGTGGGTTTGGGTGTAGTGAGGATAGATATGCTTATCATATATATATATATATATATATATATATATATATATATATATATATATATATATATATATATATATATATATATATATGTATATATATATATATATATATATATATATATATATATATATATATATATATGTATATATATATATATGTATATATATATATATATGTATATATATATATATGTATATATATATATATGTATATATATATATATATATATATATATATATATATATATATATATATATATATATATATGTCATATCTCAAAGTCTGTATGTTGTGTAAATATATATCTATATGTACAGCTAATGCTGGTGAAGGAACCAATTAAGTACAGTGAAAAACAATAATAACGCACTACTTTTTCAATCAATTAACAGATTCAATGAATTGTGATTATAAATATATATAATATAATAATAATAATATTAATAATTAATAATTAATCCAAGAATTAAGAAACGTGGGATGCTTAGCTGCCCCACTTGCATAATTTATATTTCATCTCTCACGGACTGTGTATTGTGTGAAATTAATGGCGGATAAAATTGTTAACATTAAATAATTAGATCCTAAATATACTTTTAATAAGCCTATAACTTATATAACTCATTTTCGGATCACCTTTTATTTTTAAAGTACATAAGGTTGAATTTAACTTGCTTAATGTCAATCAGATCATCAAACGAGTATTACAAGCATTTAATATTTATTTTTAATATACTTTATTTATATATAGAGATATATTTTAAATAATAATTATTATAATATCATCTCTTTATTTTATTAATTTTTAATAACAACAACATATAATACTTCAAATTATATTTCGAATTATTATTTATATATACATACACACATATCTATTTACAATTAATTGTTCGCGAATCGTCGAGAGCAGTTGGTCAAATGAATTCATGTAAACTGTTCCAAAGTTTTCGAGACTCAACCTAACAGACTTTGCTTATCGTGTCGAAATCATATAAAGATCAAAGTTTAAATTTGGTCAGAAATTTCCTGGTCGTCACAGTACCTACCCGTTAAAGGAATTTCGTCCCAAAATTTGAGTGGGATGGTCATGAATAATAATAAGTATGTTTTCATGACTCATATAAGCTGATAAATAGAGTTTTATTACCATTGAGTAATAAGGATGAAATAATTTGATTATTCGAAGAGTACGAATGAAGCTATCACAAAAGAGTGAAAATGTGTAAATGAAGATTTGAATTAACCGGTGACGTAGTCACGATTGATTTTCGAAATTCAAGGGATTTAAAGAAAATCTTCGAAATCTAAAAGATTGATTCTTCGGCGAGTAAGGAAATTAAGGTCTTCTTCGGTTAAATGCAATAATCTGTTTTGATTTGCTCTGTCGGATATTTCATTATAAATCTATTCCTGTCACTTCCTTTATATTTTGGTGTTCCATCCTTTTGTTTTCTCTTTTCGACTTTAAGTCAAGCAAATAATGATCCATAATTCGTAGATATGAGGTTTCGAATGAACATGACTGATGTTCAAAGAGAGAGATTGTAATAGCACAATCTTGATTGGTTGAATTACCAGAATTCAAGAGAAAAGATAGAACTATCAAGATATTATGTTCTTGATATGTTTAGAGATTAGGTAGAATGTAAGAGTCATGTAACATGGCACATGATGTCGTTATAGTCTGGGAATCATCACATTCCATTAGAAACTCAGCATAACTTACTGTAATATAATCACGTTGATCAAGTGTCATTATATTATACTAACTCATGCATCAATTTCCAACACTGCTTTAAAATCATTCATAATTCAAACTTGAATTTTAAAGAAAATTAGAAACTAAAGTAGTTTCCTTAATGATGTAATATAGATAGCACGAAGAGATAAATAATTTTGGACGAGAATATTTATGAATATATCTTCAGAAATATCGAAGATATTTATGATGATATTTTGGAATTTCTAAGTTCGATGGTTGATGAAGGAAAATTTTTCCGTAAGATTCTAACATGACTTCGGAGCAAGATTTTCTCTAAAGATTTCAACGGATCCAGAATTACCTGGATTCTTTGAATATAGAGTATGGTCCTTGTATTTGTCATTGGTCTCCTTCGTGGTTAGCTCAATCCGTTTTTCAGTTCCAACTTTTCTGTGCTTTTCCAACATACTATTATTTATTATCAAACTTTCGACGGTTAAGGTCGTATACGGCTGTCTACAGTTTCTGCTACTTCATTTCACTTTTTCAAAATTTCAGAGTATTGATTAGTAGACAGGTTGATTTCTAGAGTTTCGGAATTCAAGATCATAATCCTAAGAGACAACTGTTATATGTATACATATAACTCTTAATGTAGACATGCTGCGAGATTTCAAAATACTAATTGCTGACGCTCGGTAATTGGTATGGCAATTCTCGTTATAAGGTGCAGATGAGTATACGATAAGACTTCAATAGATAAATATAGTGATTTGTCGGAGAGATTTAAGCCAAGGAGTAACGAGGTTGCTGGTACGTCTACTGATAATATGATGGAATATAAAAGATTTTCCGGTAACAATAAAAGAGCACGCATATATATCAAGGTTATAGTAAGACTAATCCGAATGAAAGTCGAAGTTGTCTTGTTGAAGCTGTGACAAAATTTGCTAATTTTTGAAAAGGAATTGCAAGTTATTTTCGGTAATAACAACGCCAAAGGAACTAGCACAGATACGCGTTAAACGTTTACTCAGGTTTCGAGTGTTTTCAGGTGCATAACTATATGCATAAATCTTTTCTTCCGTAGATGAAGTGCGGTTGGTTCATCCTATCGATTGAGGTGTTTTCAAGAATCATGAAAGGTTTGAACACGGATTGGAATCGTCAAGATTCAAATGAGGTTTAAGATGATATCAAGTGGCAAACTTGAAGAATTGTTTAGTTTCATATGTTATAATCAATATTTTAATTCATTTTTAATTGTCCAATCTTGATAGTCCACAGTCGATAGTCCACAGTTAACAATCCAATAATTCATATATAGTTTAATTTATAATATTCGAATTAATTAATACGTTTCGTGACCCGTATACGTCTCAGACTCGATCATAACTCAAACTATATATATTATTGTAGAATCAACCTCAACCCTGTATAGCTAACTCACGCATTACTACATATAGAGTGTCTATGGTTATTCCAAATAATATATATAGATGCATCGATATGATATGTCAAAACCTTGTATACGTGTCCCAATATTTAAAGTGCGTAAAAATAAATAACATAAATTAAATGACGATAAATAAAGTGCGTAGAGTAAATAACAGAAATTAAATGATGATAAATAAAATTGCAAGAATGTAAATTGCGATAAATAAAATGTAATCTGTTAGCTAGGAACAATTAGCTAGGAACAGTTAGCGTGGATTCTTAACAATATTTTCCTCGTAGTTAATTTGTTTGTTTCTAACAAATTTTATTTTGTCCAGTGTTTTCTTCATTATGCTACTTGTTGGATTCTGATAGATCAAAATCCAAATATGAAATTGAATGAAAATGATTATTCTGTGGTGAACGGATACGTATATCGGTGGTTGTAAATAGGATCGTAAATGACTATTGAATTAGATTTGAAAGAATGTACATTATACTTATTAATGTGAAATCTAAATATTCCTCGGGTATTACCTACCCGTTAAAATATTTTCAACATTAACAGTTCGTACGAAAGAATTTTTAAATACAATCTTTATGAAAATATATATACATATATATTTTCTTCAGATGTAATCTTAGATTTAATGAGTTAATATGATATTAATCTCATTTGATTTTCGGTTTGAGCTAGAATAGCTAATCTCTAAGACTTTAGAGATTACATAATAGCCATGTTCCGTGAAGAAAAATGATATAGAACGATTCGTAGAACGAAAATTAATCGATGTAGAACAAAGTGTAAAACGAAGATTACGCTCGAGATACAGAATGAGATGTTGAGGCATGGATTGTTGATGGTACTGGTGCTGTTATTGATGGTACTGTTGGTGCCGGTGATGTTGCTGAAGCTGGTAAATTTTGCACCATATTCTCCCAATTGATTACTCGAGCGCGAAATTCGTTGACTTCTTCTATTATTCCGGGATGATTATCGGTTGAAACGAGCGGATGAACAAGGTTCAGAATTGTGGATAGAATATAATCGTATCGAACTACTCTGGAACTGAGGCTGAAAATGGTGTTACGAACAGGTTCGCTGGTAAGTGCTTCAGGTTCTTCATCAAAAGGTGAATTCGGTTAGTAGAAGGGATCGCCTTCTGCGCGTCTCCATTGATTAAGTCGACAACGAACCCATCAGATGAAGTGGGGATGGATGATTGGTTGATTTATTCTGGTGACACTACTTTCGAAGCTCAGGTGAAACTCCATATTTGAATAGCTGTCGGAATTTGAGGAATTCGAACTAGTTGAGGGATTCATCTCGTATGATCAGATGAAGGATTTTCGATAAGAAATAGATTATAGGATGTAGATTAGTACCCTGCAATACATAATTTACATATGCATATATAATACTAAAATCCCATAAGTTACAGAGGAATCTATGGAAGCTGTCAGGCAGAGGTAACAATAACAGATACGCTAAGATATTAATTAGCAGATACGCTAAGATACGAATTTTGTCTATACACTATTCATGCAATCATTGTAGTAAGATGTGTCTAGACTAAAAATGATAAGCAGGTAATTTCCTAAGGATGATATGCAGATGATTTCTGACTAGAAATGATAAGCAAAACTTTTGACATGTAGACACGGTCGAAGTTCAGACTCACTAATGCATCTAAACAACTATCAGTTAGACACACTAATGCAAGACCTGGTTCGCTAAGACCACCGCTCTGATACCACATGTGATGACCAGTCCTAATCTACCTGGACGAAGTCTTCAACAACTGGTTCCATTGCGAGGTACAGACCTCTATATGTCTTGAACGACTCCATGTAATATCTTTAAAATGAGCAAATGCACAGGGAAAGACTTAATTCATATCTAAGAATAAACATGCTTAAGAGTGTCAACCAAAAGGTTGGTGAGTTCATAGGTTTATCATAACAATCATTTCAATATATTAATAGTCCACAAGATTTCTGTTTATAAATATATGTACACTCGCAAGTGTATAAAAGTATTCTATAAGTTGTAGGCACCCGGTAACAAGCCTTAACGTTCATGTTTTACCCTCTGAAGTACACCAGATCAGGTGTGTTTAAAATAACCTCGAAGTACTAAAGCATCCCATAGTCAGGATGGAGTTTGTCAGGCCCAATAGATCTATCTTTAGGATTCGCGCCTACCATACGTAGACAAGTAGTTTAATGTTACCAAGCTAAGGGTATATTACTGGTTTAAACCCACATAGAATTAGTTTTAGTACTTGTGCCTATTTCGTAAAACATTTATAAAATAGCGCATGTAGTCTCAGCCCAAAAAAAAATATATATTGCAACAGCAATTAAAAAGGGAGCAAATGAAACTCACAATACTGTATTTTGTAGTAAAAATACATATGACGGCATTGAACAACTGAACAATGCAGAGTTGGCCTCGGATTCACGAACCTATATCAAGTATATTTATATTAACACATCTAATTGTGATCGAACAGAATTATATATTATTAGTGATATAATTGTTATATTTAATATTTATAGGTTTCATAAATATTTAATTAAATTTATATATATATATATATATATATATATACACTTTTATATACTTTTTATATATGTTTTATAGAAGTATTTATTTGATAAAATAATGTTAATAATAATAATAATAAAAATCATGTTAATGATAAAAATAATAATGATAATAATACTAATAATCATATGTAAAAATAATAGTTTTAAATAAAATAGTAATGATAAAAATGATAGTTTTTATTAAAAAAAATGATAATTTTGATGATTTTAATTATAATGATTCTTATGATAAAATTGATAATTTTAATAATGATAATGATTTTAATAATACTACTTAATAATATTACTACCTAATAAAAAATGTTAATTGTGATAATAATAATGATAATAATAATTATATTAGTAAGGATAATAAGAGTTTTATATCATTATCGTCATCTATTCGTTAATCATCATTATAATATCATAGAATTATCTTCATCAAAACGTCATTGTGTTTCAATCATCATCATCATTGTTAATATCACCTGCCATCTCATCATCATCTCGCTATCATAATTATCATCATCTAGCTTCTAGTTACACTTAAAATGGGTACCGGCCAGGGTTCAGTCCAACAGGCAACCAGAAATTTGTTCATAGCCCAACAGAAGTTTGAGTTGGATCACGGCCCAAAGGAAATACAAAAGAAAATTCGTAGTCCATCAGGGAACTAGAACTCGGCCCAAACTGCCACCTTTTGTCCAAATTGAAAACAATTTAATTTGGCCCAACAAGTAATTCGATCCAAAGTAATACAGTGGGGTTAGGGTGATTGAAGTGGGGCATCTTGTGATTGTTAAATGTAGTTAAAATGGTAACACAAGCTGCGAACAGCTGTAATCAACCTCAACTATTATCAATCATTGTCTTTATCTATTTTGCTCCATTCATAGTTTCATTTTTTATTTTTTTATTTTTTTTTTGGTCTCTAATCAGTAACGGTGTAGAAGAGCTGTAGCAGGAGCACTTTTAGTAGCGAGCAATAAAAGAAACAAAAGAATAGCAGTGCATTGGTCGTGTTTTAAAGTTGGTGAAGGTGTTTTTTTTCGAGTTTAAATAAAAAAAACAGATAACAGGTGTGTTGATGGAGATAAATTAAAACGTATGAAGATAGGTGAGGTTTTAACGACAGTAAAATAGAAACATCTATCGTATAGCATTAGATTTGGTTTGCGGTCTGAATAAGATAGAAGGAACAAAGGCTTGCGTGTGTGTGGGTTCTTAATGGTGATGGTGCTAACGAGTAATAACAACAAAACAGAAGTGTAGCATAGTTTACTATGGTGATGAGGATGGTGGTGATGTTTTGAGTGGCGGATGGATGATAGTTCAATCAAACAGAAGAGAGAAGAAAAGAAAAAAATATTACACATCGGCATGAAAGAAATAAAAAGAAGCAGTTGCAGGTGGGTTTTGCTCGACATAAATAGAAACCAACTAAGCAGCAAGCGGCAGATGTAATCAGTTATAATAAGTGAGTGTTTTGAGTTTGGGTTCAATCACGTGTTGTATGTATATATATGAAATAAAGAGATGACAACAGCGACGGTTTATTGATTTTTATGGTTAAGTGGGTGGTGGTTCAAGGCTGAAGGTGAGAAGGAGATATCAAACTAGGTGTGGATGATTATGTAATTATATCTTCTATATTATATATAAAATGCAGGAAGTAAATTGGGTTTGTGTAAGAACATAATAGAAAGCAAAAGTGTTCTAATGGTAGTAAAAAAAAATAGAAGTGGGTTTGGGTGTAGTGAGGATAGATATGCTTATCATATATATATATATGACTTAAAGATGTCATATCTCAAAGTCTGTATGTTGTGTACATATATATCTATATGTACAACTAATGCTGGTGAAGGAACCAATTAAGTACAGTGAAAAACAATAATAACGCACTACTTTTTCAATCAATTAACATATTCAATGAATTGTGAATATAAATATATATAATATAATAATAATAATATTAATAATTAATCCAAGAATTAAGAAACGTGGGATGCTTAGCTGCCCCACTTGCATAATTTATATTTCATCTCTCACGGACTGTGTATTGTGCGAAATTAATGGCGGATAAAAGTGTTAACATTAAATAATTAGATCCTAAATATACTTTTAATAACCCTATAACTTATATAACTCATTTTCGGATCACCTTTTATTTTTAAAGTACATAAGTTTGAATTTAACTTGCTTAATGTCAATCGGAACATCAAACGAGTATTACAAGCATTTAATATTTATTTTTAATATACTTTATTTATATATAGAGATATATTTTAAATAATAATTATTATAATATCATCTCTTTATTTTATTAATTTTCAATAACAACAGCATATAATACTTCAAATTATATTTCGAATTATTATTTATATATACATACACACATATCTATTTACAATTAATTGTTCGCGAATCGTCGAGAGCAGTTGGTCAAATGAATTCATGTAAACTGTTCCAAAGTTTTCGAGACTCAACCTAACAGACTTTGCTTATCGTGTCGAAATCATATAAAGATCAAAGTTTAAATTTGGTCGGAAATTTCTGGGTCGTCACAAATATTATTAACAAAATTAATATATTTATAATTGTTTATTAACTTGATGGATTAAATGATAAAAAAAATTATAACAGATACATGGGATCCAGTTTTCTTCCACAATCAATTATATATGAATTTTTTTCTTTCTCTCTTTCTGTATTTATGCTGCACCCGTAAGCATATGTCGAGAACCACTTTCTTCATATAATCAAGCTTTGTGAATTCTTCTAATTTCATTATCATTTAACTTTCACAATCATAGCAGTTGAGGAATTAAACAGAAATATATATTATAACTGGTCGATACCCCTGTTCGTCCATTTTTTTTTTCTTTTTAGCAAAACTCAATTTCGATTTCAATTGAAAAATCTATAAATGCAGTCTAGTTACGAATCATCCACTCAAACTATCTGTAAAGTTTGAGCGTCCAATTCCTCGTAACGATTTCGAATTTTCGAGTCAAAGTTAATTTTAAAAAAAGTCAACTGAAGTGTTCTTGAAGAAATTCGAGTTCGTGTTTGCGTTTCAAGTTAAATTGATGATTGGGAGAGTTTATAGAAGCGATTTGGAAAACATTTCATGAAGGAACCATGATCTAAAAACGTTTAAAAATCAAAAATCAAACTTGTTTTTTTTTTAACTTGCGACAGCAGCAGTAATGTTGTTTCTATTTTTTTCGTTTTTATTTTATTTTATTTTTATTTCAAGATCACACTTTATGGTTGTATTATTGTTTATAAGTCTTAAGTCAAGCTATAAATTCGTTATTTGAGTTATTGATGATTGTTGGATCAATATAACTCATGAAGAAGATGAAGGTTACGAAATTTTGGGTTATATAATATAGAAGTGGGTATAAAACAGAAAAACTGGCACAGCTCAACTGGTTAGGGTGTTGTTCGGGCGTACGAGAGGTCACGGGTTCGAGTCCGGGGAGCGGCTTATATTTTTTTGGAACTTGTTTCTTTCTCTTCAAAGGTTGTAACCTATTTCATTCTTATTATTTTTATTGATTATTATTATTATTATTATTATTATTATTATTATTATTATTATTATTATTATTATTATTATTATTATTATTATTATTATTATTATTATTATTATTATTGTTGTTGTTGTTGTTGTTGTTATTGTTAGAAATTGTTATTGTGACTAATATGATAGCATTAATACTAATATTAATATTAAGTATTACTTATAATTGTTATAATTAAAAATGACAAGTTTGAGTACTAGTAATATGATAATTATTACTAATACTAATATAGGTATTATATTTATTGTTATTGATATAAATAATATAATGGTTAGGATAATTATAATTATTTTATTATGGATAAAATAAGTAGGATTATGTTTATAATTAAGTATGACATGACAAAATGATATAAGTATATAGTATGGATAAGTATAGATATAAACTTGTTACGCTCATGAAAACGTGTATGACATATAAAGGTAAAATGACTTCGATTACGATTACGTTTAATAATATAATTAACATATTAAGTAATAAGAACGATGTTATTATTATTTAAACTTGACAAAAAGAAATGTTATAAGTTATAGTCATAAAACTTAATCGTTAATATTAATAAGTATTATCTTTATTATCATTACTATTATTACTAATATATTGAATATTATTATTAGTAGTAGTATCCTTATTATAAAAATTATCATGTTTATTAAAACTATCAATATTATCATAAATAGATACTTTTATATATAAAAATACATTACGCTACACTTTTATTGTTAAAAAGATATTAGTTAAATCATATCAATCAATATATAAAAATATATACTAAACCTTAATATACAGTTTTTATTATTAATAAGTAATAGTTATATAAAACATATAAACTAAATATATTAAAATAACATATAGTATAACAAGTATATTATTAATAACAAAATATATAATTGCTCGATTACGAATATATGTTTTAATAGATATACAAATGATATAGGTTCGTAAATCCGAGGTCAACCCTGCATTGTTCAATATTGTCATATGTATTTTTACTACAAAATACATTATGGTGAGTTTCATTTGCTCCCTTTTTAAATGCTTTTGAAATATATATTTTTGGGACTGAGAATACATGCGCTGCTTTTATAAATGTTTTACGAAATAGACACAAGTAATCGAAACTACATTATATGGTTGAATGATCGAAGCTGAATATGCCCCTTTTGCTTGGTAACCTAAGAATTAGTAAACCGATCTACTAATTGACGCGAATCCTAAAGATAGATCTATGGGCCCGACGAACCCCATCCAAAGTACCGGATGCTTTAGTACTTCGATGTTTTTATCATGTCCGAAGGATTTCCCGGAATGATAGTGGGATATTCTTATATACATCTTGTTAATGTCGGTTACCAGGTGTTAAATCCATATGAATGATATTTTTTTGTCTCTATGCATGGTACGTATATTTATGGAAATAGAAAATCTTGTGGTCTATTAAAATAATGGAAATGAATGTTTATGATAAACTAATGAACTCACCAACCTTTTGGTTGACACTTGAAAGCATGTTTATTCTCAGGTATGAAAGAAATCTTCCGCCGTGCATTTGCTCATATTAGAGATATTACTTGGAGTCATTCATGACATATTTCAAAAGACGTTGTATTCAAGTCGTTGAGTTCATCAAGATTATTATTAAGTCAATTATAGTTGGATATATTATGAAATGGTATGCATTTCGTCAACTTTCGACGTAAATGAAAATTTGTCTTTTAAAACGAATGCAATGTTTGTAAAATGTATCATATAGAGGTCAAATACCTCGCGATGAAATCACCTATTGTGAATCGTTTGTAATCAATATGGACTTCGTCCAGATGGATTAGGACGGGTCATTAGAGTTTTAAATTTGCATATCACAATTGAATGCATAATTACTGTGACTAATTGGAATATTACTGCTTAAGATTGATAACTAGTATTATGGAGTTTACTATATTTGTTGTTTTAGCTTTTAGTTAAACTGGACTATCGACCCTTTTCTTTCCCATACATACATACCATATACATATAACTATATATCTATAACTATGTCTATATAATAGAAGCTATGTGATCGATCAATAAAGGAAATTTCTTTAAGGAGAGATATAGAATCACCAACACTTTCACAACACCAATGTCATCCCTATTTGTCAATCACCACCACCGTGAGCACCACCATCAACCGGGAACCATCGCCACCATTACAACCTTGAACCACTTCAATCACCATAATTCGACACCACCTTTCTTCACCTATTAATTTCTTCGTGAGCCATAGCAATTAACCACCACCAATCACCTTGATCGAGCTTATTCTCTGTAGAATCACTGTAACTCTCGCCACCATAACAATCGTGGAGCCACCCATAATCTTCTCGAACGATTCCAATCTAAACCCATCCCGGTTTATATATTTTCATTCATTTTTTTCTTTCGAATATAACACAAACATTACAATTGTTAAACCACCATAAACCCACTTAGCTTAATCACTTGATCACAACCATTAACCATAAATCAAACACCCATTGAACTTTTCCAGGACTGCTACACTTATATTTTCATTATTGATCATCGAAGACAACCACTTTAAACCACCATACTCGTTAGCTTCTCGTCTCTTTATCCTCACTCTCTCCCCCTTCTTTTTCTCTTCTTTCTTGTTCAAAAATCACTAACAAAACTGCCACTCATGATGAACTGCAAATTGCTGCACCTAAAATTCACTACCGCTATACTTCTTTTCTTTACATGATCGATAATCACACTCTAATCAATCCATGCTTGATACTGTTATTTTTTTGAAACACTAACATATCCATTATCAAGTTATATATGCAGTTGCAAAAAGGAGTTATAATATAAAACTACTATCGTGTAATATTCTTTTCTCTTTCAATTGTTGGCCGACAAATCACAACCCCACCTCAAGCGACTTGTTAATTCTTAATGATATGTAACTATTGTTTTATTTGTATTTCTGTTCAGGTATGACAAGGAAACTGAACCCCACACCCACTCAACCATCAAACAAATCATATAAACATGTTATCGGGCTGCAATTTGGGCCGTGATTTTGTTGTTGGACTCATGAGTGAAAAAGTTAGGCTGCTTTGTCATATATAAACCACGAAGACTTCTGTACCTGCTACGATATACATTTTTTTTATTTCGATCCCTATGGTAATTGCTCGATTACGAATATATGTTTTAATATATATACAAATGATATAGGTTCGTGAATCCGAGGCCAACCCTGCATTGTTCAATATTGTCATATGTATTTTTACTACAAAATACATTATGGTGAGTTTCATTTGCTCCCTTTTTAAATGCTTTTGAAATATATATTTTTGGGACTGAGAATACATGCGCTGTTTTTATAAATGTTTTACGAAATAGACACAAGTAATCGAAACTACATAATATGGTTGAATGATCGAAGCCGAATATGCCCCTTTTGCTTGGTAACCTAAGAATTAGTAAACCGGTCTACTAATTGACGCGAATCCTAAAGATAGATCTATGGGCCCGACGAACCCCATCCAAAGTACCGGATGCTTTAGTACTTCGATGTTGTTTTTATCATGTCTGAAGGATTTCCTGGAATGATAGGGGATATTCTTATATGCATCTTGTTAATGTCGGTTACCAGGTGTTCAATCCATATGAATGATATTTTTTTGTCTCTATGCATGGTACGTATATTTATGGAAATAGAAAATCTTGTGGTCTATTAAAATGATGGAAATGAATGTTTATGATAAACTAATGAACTCACCAACCTTTTGGTTGACACTTGAAAGCATGTTTATTCTCAGGTATGAAAGAAATCTTCCGCTGTGCATTTGCTCATATTAGAGATATTACTTGGAGTCATTCATGACATATTTCAAAAGATGTTGCATTCAAGTCGTTGAGTTCATCAAGATTATTATTAAGTCAATTATAGTTGGATATATTATGAAATGGTATGCATGCCGTCAACTTTCGATGTAAATGAAAATTTGTCTTTTAAAACGAATGCAATGTTTGTAAAATGTATCGTATAGAGGTCAAATACCTCGCGATGAAATCAAGTATTGTGAATCGTTTGTAATCGATATGTACTTCGTCCAGATGGATTAGGATGGGTCATTAGAGTTTTAAATTTGCATATCACAATTGAATGCATAATTACTGTGACTAATTGGAATATTACTGCTTAAGATTGATAACTAGTATTATGGAGTTTACTATATTTGTTGTGTTAGCTTTTAGTTAAACTGGACTATAGACCCTTTTCTTCCCCATACATACATACCATATACATATAACTATATATCTATAACTATGTCTATATAATAGAAGCTATGTGATCGATCAATAAAGGAAAATTCTTTACGGAGAGATATAGAATCACCAACACTTTCACAACACCAATGTCATCCCTATTTGTCAATCACCACCACCGTGAGCACCACCATCAACCGGGAACAATCGCCACCATCACAACCTTGAACCACTACAATCACCATAATTCGACACCACCTTTCTTCACCTATTAATTTCTTCATGAGCCATAGCAATTAACCACCACCAATCACCTTGATCGAGCTTCTTCTCTGTAGAATCACTGTAACTCTCGCCACCATAACAACCGTGGAGCAACCCATCATTTTCTCGAACGATTCCAATCTAAACCCATCCCGGTTTATATATTTTCATTCTTTTTTTTCTTCTTTCGAATATAACACAAACACTACAATTGTTAAACCACCATAAACCCACTTAGCTTAATCACTTGATCACAACCATTAACCATAAATCAAACACCCATTGAACTTTGCCAGGACTGCTACACTTATATTTTCATTATTGATCATCGAAGACAACCACTTCAAACCACCATACTCGTTAGCTTCTCATCTCTTTATCCTCACTCTCTCTCCCTTCTTTTTCTCTTCTTTCTTATTCAGAAATCACGAACAAAACTGCCACTCATGATGAACTGCAAATTGCTGCACCTGCAATTCACTACCGCTATACTTCTTTTCTTTACATGATCGATAATCACTCTCTAATCAATCCATGCTTGATACTGTTATTTGTTTGAAACACTAACATATCCATTATCAAGTTATATATGCAGTTGCAAAAAGGAGTTATAATATAAAACTACTATCGTGTAATATTCTTTTCTCTTTCAATTGTTGGCCGACAAATCACAACCCCACCTCAAGCCACTTGTTAATTCTTAATGATATGTAACTATTGTTTTATTTGTGTTTCTGTTCGGGTATGACAAGGAAACCGAACCCCACACCCACTCAACCATCAAACAAATCATATAAATATGTTATCGGGCTGCAATTTGGGACGTGATTTTGTTGTTGGACTCATGAGTGAAAAAGTTGGGCTGCTTTGTCATATATAAACCACGAAGACTTCTGTATCTGCTACGATATACATTTTTTTTTATTTCGATCCCTGTGGTAATTAAATACGATAGATAATGATATACGATGGAGGGGATGATATCATGTTATATGGATGAGAATGAAATGATTAAGAGATGACTAGATGATGTTTAGATGATGTTATGATTATGAATATGGTTATGTGGGTATGATGATAAGGAAGAGTGATGATGTTTAACAATGATTAATATGTTAGACGATGATAATTCATAATATTATGATGATGATTCCACGATTAGTGTATGTTACTATTCTGTTCTAAACCTTATTAAGAACCTTGATCATTACTTTCGATTACTGCTCGTTCAAATTATCATTCCATTTCTGCTCGTCCACTTTTGTTTTCCACCATTCTTTTAGCTTCGAACTTGGCTGCTGCAATTAACCATCGAAGGTATCATATTGTGAATGTTTCTATTTCGATTTTCCATTCTGAATTAAATACTTTTACTTGCTATTATGAATGTTGAAGATTCCTAATCAACTAATTTAAGAAGAAGAAGACTGAATTATCGGGGTTTAATAAATTAAAAGAGTTTTTCAATACTGCAAAACATTAATGGAGCAATGGTTCAGGAGGGTGTTGGTTTAGCGTGAGGTCTCGGGTTCGAGCCCCGTCGTGGGCAATTATTTTTGGAAAAGCTTTAGAAAAAGGGTATACACTTTTATATTTCATTTTCATTATTATTATTATTATTATTATTATTATTATTATTATTATTATTATTATTATTATTATTATTATTATTATTATTATTGTTATTATTATTGTTATTAGTGTTATAGTTATTAGTATTATTATTTTTACTAATAAAAGTAATAGTTACCATTTATGATTATTATCGTAATTATAATTATAATGATGATATTATTATTGATTATTACTAAAAATTATTATCATTACTAGTATTATTATTAGGTAGTATTAGTATTATTAATGTGATTAAAATTGATACAGGAATTATTATTATGATTATGACTATTATTGTTATTAGTGTTATTATGAAAACAACACAATTTATTATTATTTTCATTAATATTAGCATTAGTACCATTTTTAGTATTATTAGTATTATTATTATTAATAAAAAATATTATTAACATGAATATCATTAGTAGTAATGTTATTATCAAAACTAGCATTTTTTTATAAATAAATATTTTGTATATAAAAATATACTTATTACGTATACCATAATTATATTAAAATTTCATATATATATATATATATATATATATATATATATATATATATATATATATATATATATATATATCAAATATTTTTACATTTTTTATATATAAATACTTACACACAACAAACTATTGATTTTTAAATATAATACGGAATATATATAAAGACATTATAATATAACTAAATGTATAGATATTAATCATTTTAAAAATATATACAAAATAAATATATAGATAACATATAATCTAAGATATAAAATAAGTAAACGTTTTAAATGGAATTTAGTATAAATTCTATATAACTATAAATATATAAATAATATATATATTAATAAATGAATGAATGTGATTTCCATTATATTTATTAATAGATATACAAATTATATAGGTTCGTTAATCTGAGGCCAACCCTGCATTATTCAATGACGTCATATGTATTTTTACTACAAAATACAGTAGTGTGAGTTTCATTTGCTACCTTTTTAAATGTTTTTGCAATATATATTTTTGGGACTGAGAATACATGCGCTGCTTTTATAAATGTTTTACGAAATAGACACAAGTAATCAAAACTACATTATATGTTTGAATTATCGAAGTCGAATATGCCCTTTTTTGCTTGGTAGCCTAAGAAATAGTAAACCGATCTACTAATTGACGCGAATCCTAAAGATAGATCTATTGGGCCTAACGAACCCCATCCATTGGAGCGGATGCTTTAGTACTTCGATGTTATTTTTATCATGTCCGAAGGATTTCCCGGAATGATAGGGGATATTCTTATATGCATCTTGTTAATGTCGGTTAATAGGTGTTCAATCCATATGAATGATATTTTTTTCTCTATGCATGGGACGTATTTTTATGAGAACTGAAAATGAAAATCTTGTGGTCTATTAAAATGATGGAAATGACTATTTATGTTAAACTAATGAACTCACCAACCTTTTGGTTGACACTTGAAAGCATGTTTATTCTCAGGTATGAAAGAAATCTTCCGCTGTGCATTTTCTCATATTAGAGATATTACTTGAAGTCATTCATGACATATTTCAAAAGAAGTTGCATTCAAGTTGTTGAGTTTAGTAAAGATTATGATTAAGTAAATGATGGATTAGTCAGTGATAGTTTGATATATTATGAAATGGTATGCATGCCTGTTAACTTTCGATGTAAATGAAAGTTTGTCTTTTAAAAACGAATGCAATGTTTGTAAAATGTATCATATAGAGGTCAAGAACCTCGCGATGTAATCATATGTTATTGTATTCATTCTAATAGATTAGGACGGGTCTTTACATGTGGTATCAGAGCAGTGGTCTTAGCGAACCAGGTCTTGCATTACTGTGTCTAACTGATAGTTGTTTAGATGCATTAGTGAGTCTAGACTTCGACCGTGTCTGCATGTCAAAAGTTTTGCTTATCTTTTCTTGTCGGAAATTACCTGCTTATCATTCTTAATCTAGACACGTTTTACTGCATTGACTGCATGAATAATGTATACATACAATTCATATCTTAGCGTATCTGCTAATCCATATCTTAGCGTATCTCTTACTGTAGACTTTATCCGACACGTTTCCTTAATTCCCTCCGTAATTTACGGGATCTTCTGTACTATGTAAAAGTATTCTATGTAACTAGAATATCATCCGATATCCGGAAATCATTTCATATCAAAAAATCCTTTATTCAATCGTACGAAATGGAGCTCACCACTAGTTCAAATTCTTCGGAATCTGACAGCTATTCCGACATGGATTGTTCACCTAAGCTCCGAAAGCACCGTCACCGGAATGAATCAACCAATTAGCCATCATCAATTCTGGATGAATTGGGGATGGGTTCGTAGTCAACTCAATCAATGGAGACGCGAAGAAGGCGATCCCTTCCACCAACTGAATTCACCTCTTGACAATGAACCTAAAGCGCTTACCGGCGAACCTGTTCGAGACACCATTTTCTCTCTCATTTCCAGAGTATCTCATCACGATCATATACTATCTCAGATTTTAAACCTCAATCATCCGCTCGTCCGAACCGACAATCATCCAGGTGTAATAGAAGAAGTCAACGAGCTTCGTGCCCGAGTTATAGCCTTGTAAAATATGGTGCAAAACGTATCAGCTTCAACAACATCATCGGCACCAGTAGTACCACCAACATCAACACCGGTACCACCGGCAACCCAAGTTTCAACATCTCATTCGGTACCTCAATCATAATCATCGTTCTACGAATCGTTCTATATCATTTATCTTCATTCGACATGGCGATTATGTAATCTCTAATGTTTTAGAGATTATATATATTCTTGTTCTAACGGTAAATCAAATGAGTTTAATATCATATTAACTCATTAAATCCATGATTACATCTGAAGAAAATATATATGTATATATATTTTTTCATAAAGATTGTAATTAAAAATTCTTTCGTACAAACTGTTAGCGGTGAAAATATTTTAACGGGTAGGTAATACACGAGGAATATTTAGATTTCACATTAATAAGTTAAACTGTACATTTTTCGAATCTGATTCAACAGTCATTTACTATCCTACTTACATTCACAGATATACGAATTCGTTCACTACAGAATAACTATTTTCATTCAATTTCATATTTGGATTTTGACCTATCAAAATCTAACAAGTGGCATAATGAAGAAAACATTGGACAAAATAAAATTTGTTAGAAACAGACAATTTAACTATGAGGAATTTTGTTAAGAATCCACGCTAACAAAATCCTAGCTAACTGTTCCTAGCTAACTGTTAATTCCGTATTACATTTTATTTATCGCATTTTATTTATCGCAATTTAAATTCTCGCAATTTCATTTATCATCATTTAATTTCTGTTATTTATTTTACGCACTCTAAATGTCGGTACACGTATACAATGTTTTGACATATCATATCGACGTATCTATATATATTATTTTGGATAACCATAGACACTCTATTTGCTGTAATGTTCGAGTTCGCTATACGGGGTTGAGGTTGATTCTACAATAATATATATACTTTGAGTTGTGATCGAGTCTGAGACATGTACACGGGTCACGATACGTATTAATTAATTCGAATATTATATATTAAACTATATATGAATTATTGGAAGGTTAACTGTGGACTATCGACTGTGGACTAATAACATTGGACAATTAAAATGAATTAAAATATTGATTATAACATATGAAACTAAACATTTCTTCAAGTTTGCCACTTGATTTCATCTTAAACCTCGTTTGTATCTTGACGATTACAATCTGCATTCAAACCTTTCATGATTCTTGAAAACATCTCAACCGATAGGATGAACCAACCGTACTTCATATACGGAAGAAAAGATTGATGCATATAGTTATACACCTGAAAATATTCGGAACCTGGGTACACGTTTAACACATATCTGTGCTAATTCCTTTAGTATTATTATTATCCAAAATAACTTGGTGATTCCTTTCAAAGTCGCAAATTTTGTCACAGCTCTAGCAAGTCAACTTTGACTTTTCGTTCGAAACAACCTTATCAACACCTTGATATATATGTGTGCTCTTTTATTGTTACCGGGGAACCTTTTATATTCCACCATATTACCATCAGCGTTTAATCATCGAAAAACACAATTCTCTTGAAACCAACTCGGATTGATAACCGATGAACCAGATATGGTAGCATTAAACGCAGAGGAAACATCAAAACCGTAGATGGTCTAAACGGTCAAAAGTTTGATAATAAAGAATGGAATGTTGACAACGCTCGATAGAAAATTTAGTACCGAAAAGCGGATTATGCGAAACTATGAAGGAAGCCGTGAACAAATCACAAAGACTAAACTTGCCTTCAAAGAATCCAAATGATTCAATGCCTGCTGAGGCCTTTAGCAAATATCTTGCTCCTTACTCTAAACCCTTGTGGACGATATTCTTCATCATCCTCCGATTTTAGATATTCCAAGATATCATCGTATCTTTCATTATAAATATCCTCCATATTTCTGAAGATATTTTCATAACTATTCTTATCTGAAATCATTAATCTCTTCGTGCTATCAGTATTACATCATATAGAAACTATTAGTTTCTATACTCTGTAAACTTTCGAGCTTAAAATATGAATGTTATTGAAGTAATGTTGGGAACTGATGCATGAGTTAGTATAATATAATGACACTTGATCAACGTGATTATATTACAGTAAGTCATGCTGAGTTTCTAAATGGAACATGATGATTCACAGATTATAACGTCATCATGTGTCATGTTACATAACTCTTTCATTCTAATTAACTTCTGAACATATCAAGAAAATATATTCTTGATAGTTCTATTCTCAGTGATTCTGGTAATTTGACAAATCAAATCGTGCTATTACGTTCTTTCTCGTTTAGAACATTAAGTTCATTCGAAACTCCATACTTACGAATTCTGGACCATTACTCGCTTTACTAGAGATCGAGGGGATAATAAAAAGGCACAGAGCTCCAAAATATAAGAGAAAATATAAAGTCCAATAACAATACGAAGGTTACAAACTACGGATATTAATACGAATAGCAATATAAAGAAACGGTATAATTAAGAATAGTATCATCCCAAGGTAATAGTATAAGTAAACAGATTTTTCTGGTGGAATATTGAAAATAAGGATGATAGAAATGATAATTAGGAAAATATCAAGGATTAGAATTGGATTAAGAATTTCCACAATCTTTTGGATGTATGAACTAAGAAAGAGAGTATATGAATGGTGAGAATAATGGAACGGAAAAGCTTAATTTATAATGGAAATATCAGACAGAGAAATCGTGGCAGATCACCGTATTTAATTATAGAGATCTTAATTTTCTTATTCGCCGAAGAATCAAATCTTTTAGATTTCGAAGATTTTCTTCAAATCCCTTGAATTCCAGAATTCAACCAAGACAACGTCAAAAGTTAAGACGCACTTTATTTTCTAAATTCAACCAGGACTACGTCAAAAGTAAAGACGAATATCTATTACCTTATCTCAATCTTTTGTGATAGCTTCACTCGTACGCTTAGAGTAATCGAATCGTTTTATCCAAATTATTCAATGGTGATAAAACTCTATTTATTAACTCATATTCGTCATGAAAATATTTTTATTGTTAGCCATGACCACCTCACTCAAATTTCGAGATGAAATTTCTTTAACGGGTAGGTACTGTGACGACCCGGGAATTTCCGACTAAATTTAAACTTAAACTTTATATGATTCCGATACGATAAGCAAAGTGTGTAATGTTGAGTCTAGAAAATTTGGAAACAATGTTCATATATTCATTTGACCTTTGACTATTTTCGACGATTCACGAACAACTATTTGTAAATAGATATGTGTGTATATATATAAATAATAATTGGAAGTAAAATTTGAAATATTAAATGTTGTGGTTATGAAATATGATATTATAATATTTATTATTTAAAACATATCTATATATAAATAAAAGTATATTAAAAATTAAAAATAAATATTAAAAGATTGTAATACTCGTTCGATGTTCCGAATAATACTAAGTAAAGTTAAAATCAACTAGTATGATTTTATATTATAAACGGTGATCCGAAAATGAGTGAATTAAATTATAGGCTTATTAATAATATATTTAAAGAAGTATTTGTAGAATTTTAAAATTTGTATATTTTACTAGGGGGTTGGGAATGAATAATTAATGTGATTTTTATTTAATAGTTAATGACCGAATTTTATACCATAATGACCAAAATAAATTAATTTAGTTAATTTAAAAATTTGGAATTTTTCTGAAGACTTTTATCCGCCACTGATTTATCAAACGGAGTACGAAATCCGGTCCATGAAAAACTGTCGGCATATAAAAATAAAATGATGGCTACCATATTTTCAAAGTCACGCATTTTTAATTTTCTATTTGATAAAGTATGTATTATTATAATATATATGTGTACGTTTTAAATTTGCATATCACAATTGAATGCATAATTACTGTGACTAATTGGAATATTACTACTTAAGATTGATAACTAGTATTATGGAGTTTACTATATTTGTTGTGTTAGCTTTTAGTTAAACTGAACTATCGACCCTTTTCTTTCACATACATACATACCATATACATATAACTATATATCTATAACTATGTCTATATAATAGAAGCTATGTGATCGATCAATAAACTAAAATTCTTTACGGAGAGATATAGAATCACCAACTCTTTCACAACACCAATTTCATCCCTGTTTATTAATCACCACCACCGTGAGCACCACCATCAACCGGGAACCATCGCCACCATCACAACCTTGAACCACTTCAATCACCATAATTCGACACCACCTTTCTTCACCTATTAATTTCTTCGTGAGCCATAGCAATTAACCACCACCAATCACCTTGATCGAGCTTCTTCTCTGTAGAATCACTGTAACTCTTGCCACCGTAACAACCGTGGAGCCACCCATCATCTTCTCGAACGATTCCAATCTAAACCTATCCTGATTTATATATTTTCATTCTATTTTTTTTCTTTCGAATATAACACATACACTACAATTGTTAAACCACCCTAAACCCACTTAGCTCAATCAATTGATCATAACCATTAACCATAAATCAAACACCCATTGAACTTTACCAGGACTGCTACACTTATATTTTCATTATTAATCATCGAAGACAACCACTTTAAACCACCATACTCATTTGCTTCTCATCTCTCTATCCTCACTCTCTCTCCCTTCTTTTTCTCTTCTTTCTTGTTCAGAAATCACGAACCAAACTGCCACTCATGATGAACTGCAAATTGCTGCACCTGCAATTCACTATTGCTATACTTCTTTTCTTTACATGATTGACAATCACTCTCTAATCAATCCATGCTTCATACTGTTATTTGTTTGAAACACTAACATATATCCATTATCAAGTTATATATGCAGTTGCAAAAAGGAGTTATAATATAAAACTAGTATCGTGTAATATTCTTTTCTCTTTCAATTGTTGGCCGACAAATCACAACCCCACCTCAAGCCACTTGTTAATTCTTAATGATATGTAACTATTGTTTTATTTGTGTTTCTGTTCGGGTATGACAAGGAAACCGAATCCCACACCCACTTAACCATCAAACAAATCATATAAACATTATATCGGGCTGCAATTTGGGCCGTGATTTTGTTGTTGGACTCATTAGTGAAAAATTTGGGCTGCTTTATCATATATAAACCACGATGACTTCTGTACCTGCTACGATATACATTTTATTTATTTATTTCGATCCCTGTGGTAATTAAATACGATAGATAATGATATACGATGGAGGGGATGATATCATTTTATATGGATGAGAAAAAGGGTATACACTTTTATATTTCATTTTCATTATTATTATTATTATTATTATTATTATTATTATTATTATTATTATTATTATTATTATTATTATTATTATTGTTATTATTATTGTTATTAGTGTTATAGTTATTTGTATTATTATTTTTACTAATAAAAGTAATAGTTACCATTTATGATTATTATCGTAATTATAATTATAATGATGATATTATTATTGATTATTACTAAAAATTATTATCATTACTAGTATTATTATTAGGTAGTATTAGTATTATTAATGTGATTAAAATTGATACAAGAATTATTATTATGATTATGACTATTATTGTTATTAGTGTTATTATGAAAACAACACAATTTAATATTATTTTTATTAATATTAGCATTAGTACCATTTTTAGTATTATTAGTATTATTATTATTAATAAAAAATATTATTAACATGAATATCATTAGTAGTAATGTTATTATTAAAACTAGCATTTTTTTTATAAATAAATATTTTGTATATAAAAATATACTTATTACGTATACCATAATTATATTAAAATTTCATATAGATATATATATCAAATATGTTTACATTTTTTTTATATATAAATACTTACACACAACAAACTATTGATTTTTAAATATAATACGGAATATATATAAAGACATTATAATATAACTAAATGTATAGATATTAATCATTTTAAAAATATATACAAAATAAATATATAGATAACATATAATCTAAGATATAAAATAAGTAAACGTTTTAAATGGAATTTAGTATAAATTCTATATAACTATAAATATATAAATAATATATATATTAATAAATGAATGAATGTGATTTCCATTATATTTATTAATAGATATACAAATTATATAGGTTCGTGAATATGAGGCCAACCATGCATTGTTCAATGATGTCATATGTATTTTTACTACAAAATACAGTAGTGTGAGTTTAATTTGCTCCCTTTCTAAATGCTTTTGCAATACATATTTTTGGGACTGAGAATACATGCGCTGCTTTTATAAATGTTTTACGAAATAGATACAAGCAATCGAAACTACATTATATGGTTGAATGATCGAAGCCGAATATGCACCTTTTTGCTTGGTAGCCTAAGAATTAGTAAACTGATCCACTAATTGATGCGAATCCTAAAGATAGATCTATTGGGCCTAACGTGAAATGTCCCGTTCTTATTGATTAAAAACGTTCCATATTAATTGATTTCGTTACGAGGTTTTGACCTCTATATGAGATGTTTTTCAAAGACTGCATTCATTTTAAAACAAACCATAACCTTTATTTCATCAATAAAGGTTTAAAAAGCTTTACGTAGATTATCAAATAATGATAATCTAAAATATCCTGTTTACACACGACCATTACATAATGGTTTACAATACAAATATGTTACAACAAAATAAGTTTCTTGAATGCAGTTTTTACACAATATCATACAAGCATGGACTCCAAATCTTGTCCTTATTTAAGTATGCAACAGCGGAAGCTCTTAATAATCACCTGAGAATAAACATGCTTAAAACGTCAACAAAAATATTGGTGAGCTATAGGTTTAACCTATATATTATCAAATCATAATAATAGACCACAAGATTTCATATTTCAATATACATCCCATACATAGAGATAAAAATTATTCATATGGTGAACACCTGGTAATCGACATTAACAAGATGCATATATAAGAATATCCCCATCATTCCGGGACACCCTTCGGATATGATATAAATTTCGAAGTACTAAAGCATCCAGTACTTTGGATGGGGTTTGTTAGGCCCAATAGATCTATCTTTAGGATTCGCGTCAATTAGGGTGTCTGTTCCCTAATTCTTAGATTACCAGACTTAATAAAAAGGGGCATATTCGATTTCGATAATTCAACCATATAATGTAGTTTCACGTACTTGTGTGTATTTTGTAAATCATTTATAAAACCTGCATGTATTCTCATCCCAAAAATATTAGATTTTAAAAGTGAGACTATAACTCACTTTCACAGATTTTTACTTCGTCGGGAAGTAAGACTTGGCCACTGGTTGATTTACGAACCTATAACAATATATACATATATATCAAAGTATGTTTAAAATATATTTACAACACTTTTAATATATTTTGATGTTTTAAGTTTATTAAGTCAGCTGTCCTCGTTAGTAACCTACAACTAGTTGTCCATAGTTAGATGTACAGAAATAAATCGATAAATATTATCTTGAATCAATCCAAACTATATATATTTTGGAATCAACCTCAACCCTGTATAGCTAACTCCAACATTCATATATAGAGTGTCTATGGTTGTTCCGAAATATATATAGATGTGTAGACATGATATACAATACAAGTTGATTAAGTTATGGTTGGAATAGATTTGTTACCAATTTTCACGTAGCTAAAATGAGAAAAATTATCCAATCTTGTTTTACCCATAACTTCTTCATTTTAAATCCGTTTTGAGTGAATCAAATTGCTATGGTTTCATATTGAACTTTATTTTATGAATCTAAATAGAAAAAGTATTAGTTTATTGTCGGAAAAATAAGTTACAAGTCATTTTTGTAAAGGTAGTCATTTCAGTCGAAAGAACGACGTCTAGATGACCATTTTAGAAAACATACTTCCACTTTGAGTTTAACCATAATTTTTTGGATATAGTTTCATGTTCATAATAAAAATCATTTTCCCAGAATAACAACTTTTAAATCAAAGTTTATCATAGTTTTTAATTAACTAACCCAAAACAGCCTGCGGTGTTACTACGACGGCGTAAATCCGGTTTTACGGTGTTTTTCGTGTTTCCAGGTTTTAAATCATTAAGTTAGCATATAATATAGATATAGAACATGTGTTTAGTTGATTTTAAAAGTCAAGTTAGAAGGATTAACTTTTATTTGTGAACAAGTTTAGAATTAACTAAACTATGTTCTAGTGATTACAAGTTTAAACCTTCAAATAAGATAGCTTTATATGTATGAATCAAATGATGTTATGAACATCATTACTACCTCAAGTTCCTTGGATAAACCTACTAGAAATGAGAAAATTAGATCTAGCTTCAAAGGATCCTTGGATGTCTTGAAAGTTCTTGAAGCAGAATCATGACACGAAAACAATTTCAAGTAAGATTTCTACTCGAAATAAGATTGTTATAGTTATAGAAATTGAATTAAAGTTTGAATATGATTATTACCTTGTATTAGAAAGATAACCTACTGTAAGTAACAAAGGTTTCTTGATCTTGGATGATTACTTGGAATGGATTTAGAAAACTTGGAAGTAAACTTGCAATCTTGGAAGTATTCTTGATTTTATGAAACTAGAACTTTTGGAATTTATGAAGAACACTTAGGACTTGAAGATAGAACTTGAGAGAGATCAATTAGATGAAGAAAATTGTAGAATGAAAGTGTTTGTAGGTGTTTTTGGTCGTTGGTGTATGGATTAGATATAAAGGATATGTAATTTTGTTTTCATGTAAATAAGTCATGAATGATTACTCATATTTTTGTAATTTTATGAGATATTTCATGCTAGTTGCCAAATGATGGTTCCCACATGTGTTAGGTGACTCACATGGGCTGCTAAGAGCTGATCATTGGAGTGTATATACCAATAGTACATACATCTAAAAGCTATGTATTTTACGAGTACGAATACGGGTGCATACGAGTAGATTTGTTGATGAAACTGAACGAGGATGTAATTGTAATCATTTTTGTTAAGTAGAAGTATATTGATAAGTGTATTGAAGTCTTTCAAAAGTGTATGAATACATATTAAAACACTACATGTATATACATTTTAACTGAGTCGTTAAGTCATCGTTAGTCGTTACATGTAAATGTTGTTTTGAAACCTTTAGGTTAACGATCTTGTTAAATGTTGTTAACCCAATGTTTATAATATCAAATGAGATTTTAAATTATTATATTATCATGATATTATGATGTACGAATATCTCTTAATATGATCTATATACATTAAATGTCGTTACAACGATAATCGTTACATATATGTCTCGTTTCAAAATCATTAAGTTAGTAGTCTTATTTTTACATATGTACTTCATTGTTAATAAACTTAATGATATATTTACTTATCATTTAACATAATTAACCAAGTGTATCAATATCTTAATATGATTCATATGTTCCTAGTAAGACGTTATAACGATAATCGTTATATATATCGTTTTCGAGTTTCTTAATTTAATAGTCTCATTTTTATGTATATAACTCATTGTTAAAATACCTAATGAGATACATACTTATAATAAAATCATGTTAACTATATATATAACCATATATATGTCATCGTATAGTTTTTACAAGTTTTAACGTTCGTGAATCACCGGTCAACTTGGGTGGTCATTTGTCTATATGAAACCTATTCCAATTAATCAAGTCTTAATAAGTTTGATTGCTTAACATGTTGGAAACACTTAATCATGTAAATAACAATTTCATTTAATATATATATATAAACATGAAAAAGTTTGGGTCACTACAGTACCTACTCGTTAAATAAATTTCGTCCCGAAATTTTAAGCAGTTGGAGGTGTTGACGTATCTTCTGGAAATAAACGCGGGTATTTCTTCTTCATCTGATCTTCATGCTCCCAGGTGAACTCGGGTCCTCTACGAGCATTCCATCGAACCTTAACAATCGGTATCTTGTTTTGTTTAAGTCTCTTAACCTCACGATCCATTATTTCGACGGGTTCTTCAATGAATTGAAGTTTTTCATTGATTTGGATTTCGTCCAACGGAATAGTGAGATCTTCTTTAGCAAAACATTTCTTCAAATTTGAGACGTGGAAAGTGTTATGTACAGCCGCGAGTTGTTGAGGTAGCTCCAGTTGGTAAGCTACTGGTCCGACACGATCTATAATCATGAATGGTCCAATGTACCTTGGATTTAGTTTCCCCTGTTTACCAAATCGAACAACGCCTTTCCAAGGTGAAACCTTAAGCATGACCATTTCTCCAATTTCAAACTCTATATCTTTTCTTTTACTGTCCGCGTAGCTCTTTTGTCGACTCTGGGCGGTTTTCAATCTTTGTTGAATTTGGATGATTTTCTCAGTAGTTTCTTGTATTATCTCCGGACCCGTAATCTGTCTATCCCCCACTTCACTCCAACAAATCGGAGACCTGCACTTTCTACCATAAAGTGCTTCAAATGGCGCCATCTCAATGCTTGAATGGTAGCTGTTGTTGTAGGAAAATTCTGCTAACGGTAGATGTCGATCCCAACTGTTTCCGAAATCAATAACACAATCTCGTAGCATGTCTTCAAGTGTTTGTATCGTCCTTTCACTCTGCCCATCAGTGTAAGACCCAAATATTTATTGTACATAATGTATTTATGGTGTACGATGCGTGTATGAAGTGTACGTGTTGCTTGCTCGAACGTCGAAGGAAACTGGACGTTGTCCAAAGTGACAAGGTGTGTACGTATCTTTTCAACCCCAAATAAAGTTTGAGTTGATGTTTGAAAGCCTTACCATTAGATAAAATATCTTATTACGTTTCCAACGATATTTGATTCATCGAAAACGGAGTTACGGTCGAAAAGTTATGGCCAAAACAAGTTGCTGAAACCTGTTTTGGGCTTGACCACAATTTCCAGTTATTTGGAGCGGCGCTCCACATTCTGGCGCGGCGCGCCGATTGCTGCAGAGGCAATTTTCAGCCTTTTTAAAAGGTTTAAATGAGGGGTACTTTGGTCTTTTCAATTAGGGTCGGTTTGGGGTCATCAAGACTGACCTAGAACTCCATTGGAGCTCATTTTCACTCATCAAACACTCTCATCTTCAAACCGTAGAGTGAGAGGAGAGTTTTAGAGAGAGAGAGCTCCAATTGGAGAAGAAGAAGGGTGTTTCGGGTCAAACCTCCGGTATTAAAGTTGTTCTACTCGTCAACGGCATCATTTTGGCAGTATTGGTAAGTTCAAACTCTGAACTTCATCTTTGTAATTTGATATTCAAGTTTAGGGTTTTGAACTAGTTAGTTATAAAACCCATTTAGGAGGTGAAATGGGTAATTGTAACTAGTTATTGTTGATGTTGGTGGGTTTAGGGTTGGTTAATGATTTAACCATGTTTAAGGCTTGTATGTAGTGTGTAATCTCTAGTATTAGTGATTCTAGTAGCGTTGAAACTCTTTCGGGTATGTTTGGTTGATTAACTTTGACTAGAGTCAAAGATTAGGGTTTGGTGATGATTATGACTCAATTGTCGATTTAATAATGTTTATAAACTTAAAATGGATTAAGTTGAAGTATAAAACCAAGTTAAATATGTTTTGGTGTCAAAACTCGTTAATGGCGCGATGTTGACTCCTTTGGGTCAAAATTAGGGTTTAAGTGCCATTTTGGACAAGATAGGTGTTTAACACCTATGATTGGGTCTAATTGGCGTATTAGGACCATTCTCACTTGTGTTAGTGATTATTGGTTAGTTTGGGCACGGTTTGTGCTTGGAAGTGCATTTGGGTCGAAATTGCACTAGTTGTCAATTTGGGTTGATTTGTAAATCCACCCTAATTGTGTTGTTGTGTTTGTGATAATGGAATAGGTACATTCCATCGGTGTGTTGCGGATTATTCGGTGGCATTTCTTCAAGGCGACAAGGTGAGTGGAATATTTATACATGTATGTATGTGGTTTATTTACTCGTACGCGATGTGGGCCTCTGGTGCCACATCGTGAGTAGTGGCGTTATATGATGGGATGGGAACTACAAGTCGGTAGTGTCTCGATAGGTTATTCACAAGTCGGTGACACCTCATAATGGTTCACGGGGCGGTGACCCTTAGTAGTTAGTTGGTGTTTCACAAGTCGGTGTCACCATAAGTCGGGGAAGTGATTCACGAGTCGATGACACTTCATAGTGTTCACAAGCCAGTGACACTAGGTGGTGCTTCACAAGTCGGTGATGCCACATAGAGGTTCACAAGTCGGTGACCCATATGTATTGATGGGGGTTCACAAGTCGGTGATACCCTTGGGTGATTCACAAGTCGGTGACACCCTATAGTGTTCACAAGTCGGTGACACTTAGTGGCGCTTCACAAGTCGGTGATGTCACATGGCGTTCACAAGTCGGTGACCCATAGATATTGGTGGGTAGTTCACAAGTCGGTGACACCCTTTGATGAGTCACAAGTCGGTGACAACATACGAGTGAGACTCGACATTATTGGTCGTCTACAAGTCGGTAGTGCCATAGCGGGGAACGGTTTGTTATATTTATGCATTATTGTGATTTAGTGTATTATTGTGGCGATTTATATACTAACGTTGTTGCTAGTCGTATGTTTGGTGTTGCTAGCTCGTTTATGCATTTTGTTTGCATGGTATTGTAAGTGGATTCGTGTAGGTAAATTACATATGTATATGTATAAGTATTGCATTCACTAAGCGTTAGCTTACCCTCTCGTTGTTGACATTTTTATAGATTGCATGGATGCGGAGGCTCGTGTAAGCGGGGACTAGTGGACTTGCGTAGTTGCTTTAGAAGGCTTGCTTTTGGATTGATTAGGATTGGGTAGCGTATCCCCAATCGTCATGCTCGGCCTTTATTTTGTATTACAAATCATGTGGTTGAAAACTTGTATTTTCGTACGAAAGTCGTAAAACGGCCGATGTGGGCCCGGTCTCGTAAAACTTATTTTATGAATGGAACATGTTAGTTTTTCATATATGAATATGTTGTGAATAGCGTCTTGTCAAAATACGTCGGGAAGTGGTCAAACATTTTAGCATTTCAAGACTTTTTGGACAGGCCACTTTGGCGCGCCGCGCAAGGTTATGGCGCGCCGCGCCACCTGCTGAACAAAGAAATTTTTTTTATGTTGGTAAATTTCACGTGGTCGATTGTATATCGGGTTGGGTTGTTACAAGTGGTATCAGAGCATGGTCTAAGGGATTTAGGTGACTTGAGATAGGTGCCTAGACTTAGACTTTTGTGTGTGCTAAATTTGTTGCGGGACTTGTAGGATTACGGGTCGGAATGGGTTTAGTTAGTGCCTTGTTTATAGGTTGACTAACATTTATATTAGTATTGCGGATATTATTAATATGCTATTGTGCTGTGGTAGTGATTCTTGTGTTATATTTTGTTTGTGTTTGCGGTTGCATATATCATCAAGAGAGGCGGTCGTTGTACTAACGAGTCGATACGACGTGTATGCGTAATAAGGACTTGCAAACCTTATTACGGGTGCAAATCGTGTCTAGCAAGTGATGTACGACGAGTGTTTAGCAAGATGGGTTGGTATTGTGTGTGTGCTTTATACGTTCGTGATCTAATCGCTTTGCATTCCTTAGAATGACGACGGGAAATGGGATCGAGATGAACGACGCTGAGTTTAATGCTAGAGTTACACGTATGTTAGGCGATTGTAGTAGTATTCGGATGTTAGAGCGTGTTCGCTTTCGTGTTAAAGTTGATGATCCATGAGGTTCGTCGGGTGGATGAAACCCCTGAGATCAAGTGTTTGATCTGGATGAATGTTGGTAATGGAGTCTACGGGACGCAACGTTAGGTGCCTCTTTCATACCTACTAGCGTGGTATTCGACTCCGATGGTGTTACGGTTACATTGAGCATAGGGTACCGGCAAGAAAACCCTTAGGTGTTTGAGTGGCTGTGTGGAAGTTACAAGCGATAGCAACTCGATGATTGCTAGAGTAATACCCGTACGGTTCGGTAAGTGCTTCGGTTGAAGTAGCAAAGGATAATCCGAAATCCTTCGTATGCTCAAGGTTGGAGCAAGGTTTGTTGACGTGCGTATTAAGAGATGCAAGATGGGTGAACCTCGTCTTTCTTTTAGGAGTTATGATAATGCGATTGGCGCATTAGTTGTCGGATTAGTGGTCACTCTTTCCGTGAGAGTGAGCATGTGTTTATCGTCGAGAGCTATTGTTGGAGACGAATTCGTGAGAATTCGAGGACTATGACCAATGACGATATTGGTTGTGTATGTTGATGAGTGGCCATTCCATGGGATGCTATTATTTCGACGATGTGTTTATGGAACGGAGTTCTAGGTGGGGGAGTTTATACTCTCGCACGAAGGTATTCTAGTGTGATGTAATGACTAGCTAGGTCGAGTTAGTCCATTGCAGTTTGACTAACCGAGTCGGGTTAATTAATTAGATGTTAGAGGTTTGACCGAGGCGGGTTAACCAAGCGAGTTTGACTAACCGAGTCGGGTTAATCAATTAGATGTTAGGTGTTGACCGAGGCGGGTTAACCAAGCTAGTTTGACTAACCGAGTCGGGTTAATCAATTAGATGTTAGAGGTTTGACCGAGGCAGGTTAACCAAGCGAGTTTGACTAACCGAGTCGGGTTAATCAATTAGATGTTAGTTGTTGACCGAGGCGGGTTAACTAAGCGAGTTTGACTAACCGAGTCGGGTTAATCAATTAGATGTTAGGTGTTGACCGAGGCGGGTTAACCAAGCGAGTTTGACTAATCGAATCGGGTTAATCAATTAGATGTTAGAGGTTTGACCGAGGCGGCTTAACCAAGCGAGTTTGACTAACCGAGTCGGGTTAATCAATTAGATGTCAGGTGTTGACCGAGGCGGGTTAACCAAGTGAGTTTGACTAACCGGGTCGGGTTAATCAATTAGATGTCAGGTGTTGACCGAGGCGGGTTAACCAAGCGAGTTTGACTAACCGAGTCGGGTTAATCAATTAGATGATAGGCTTTGACTGAGTTGGGTTGACCTAGGGTATTTGAATAACCGAGTCGAGTTAATCAATTTGATGTTAGGTATTGACCGAATGTGTTTGCCTAACCAAGTTGGGTTAATCATTTATCGTTAGAGGTTTGACCAAGTCGGGTTGACCAAGTAAGTTTGACTTAACCAAGTCGGGTTAATCAATTAGGTGATAGGTGTTGATCGAGGCGGGTTGACCAAGCGTGTTTGACTAAATAGTTTGGGTTAATTGTTTTGGTGTGGAGGCTTAACCAAGTCGGGTGTAACCATGAGGTGATTAGAGGGTTACTTGTATTGTTCTCCATAATGGTTAGCGTAGAAATGGTATGCCGTTCGAGAGGCGTTTACGTTGACCAAGTATGTGTGCAAGAAGAGTCACGGATGTTGACTATCTTTGATGTGAGTAGTTTTCGGCCAGTCTTCATGATTGTTGGATGTGTGATCTATTGGTGGTTTTATACGCCGAGAGTGGGATCGTGAGGACCATGTTGTGTGATTAGTGATTGCGATAGCCGTGTTTCGCTCACGTGTTGTTACGGGTGTGACAATAGTCGATTTTGGACACCTTAGGATTAGCGTTGCTGTAGTCGTTTTGGGCGCTTTTGGTTTTAGTCGTTGCTTATGATGTTAGGATAGTGGCGTATTGGTTGTATTGAACACTACAAAGGATGTTTAGTGGTAAGAGTAATCCGTGAGGATTCATGTGGTTCGATCTTCAACGTTCAGATTGTTGACTTTAGGTTGAGACTTGGTCACTTTTAGCGTTATCCGTGGTAAAGGTACGCTAAGGAATTTATATCTCGGTACGAGGTTGGTTGAGTTTTTCCCGATATGGGAAATTGAGCAGGTTTTAGTGCTCGGATTGTAGTTTTGATAAATCACGATTGACGATTTTAGTTGTTAAAAGTGATCCATTGTGAAGAATTGTCTAGGAAAGTTCGTATTGGGACTTGAGTGAGGATCGTGGAGTAGGTCCGGATTGGTTAAGTGGAGAAGATCACGAGGACGTGATCGAGTTTAAGTGGGGGAGAGTTGTAAGACCCAAATATTTATTGTACATAATGTATTTATGGTGTACGATGCGTGTATGAAGTGTACGTGTTGCTTGCTCGAACGTCGAAGGAAACTGGACGTTGTCCGAAGTGACAAGATGTGTACGTATCTTTTCAACCCCAAATAAAGTTTGAGTTGATGTTTCAAAGCCTTACCATTGGATAGAATATCTTATTACGTTTCCAACGATATTTGATTCATCGAAAACGGAGTTACGGTCGAAAAGTTATGGCCAAAACAAGTTGCTGAAACCTGTTTTGGGCTCGACCACAATTTCCAGTTATTTGGAGCGGTGCTCCACCTTCTGGCGCGGCGCGCCGATTGCTGTAGAGGCAATTTTCAGCCTTTTTAAAAGGTTTAAATGACGGGTACTTTGGTCTTTTCAATTAGGGTCGGTTTGGGGTCATCAAGACTGACCTAGAACTCCATTGGAGCTCATTTTCACTCATCAAACACTCTCATCTTCAAACCCTAGAGTGAGAGGAGAGTTTTAGAGAGAGAGAGCTCCAATTGGAGAAGAAGAAGGGTGTTTCGGGTCAAACCTCCGGTATTAAAGTTGTTCTACTCGTCAACGGCATCATTTTGGCGGTATTGGTAAGTTCAAACTCCGAACTTCATCTTTGTAATTTGATATTCAAGTTTAGGGTTTTGAACTAGTTAGTTATAAAACCCATTTAGGAGGTGAAATGGGTAATTGTAACTAGTTATTGTTGATGTTGGTGGGTTTAGGGTTGGTTAATGATTTAACTATGTTTAAGGCTTGTATGTAGTGTGTAATCTCTAGTATTAGTGATTCTAGTAGCATTGAAACTCTTTCAGGTATGTTTGGTTGATTAACTTTGACTAGAGTCAAAGATTAGGGTTTGGTGATGATTATGACTCAATTGTCGATTTAATAAGGTTTATAAACTTAAAATGGATTAAGTTGAAGTATAAAACTAAGTTAAATATGTTTTGGTGTTAAAACTCGTTAATGGCGCGATGTTGACTCCTTTGGGTCAAAATTAGGGTTTAAGTGCCATTTTGGGCAAGATAGGTGTTTAACACCTATGATTGGGTCTAATTGGCGTATTAGGACCATTCTCACTTGTGTTAGTGATTATTGGTTAGTTTGGGCACGGTTTGTGCTTGGAAGTGCATTTGGGTCGAAATTGCACTAGTTGTCAATTTGGGTTGATTTGTAAATCCACCCTAATTGTGTTATTGTGTTTGTGATAATGGAATAGGTACATTCCATCGGTGTGTTGCGGATTATTTGGTGGCATTTCTTCAAGGCGACAAGGTGAGTGGAATATTTATACATGTATGTATGTGGTTTATTTACTCGTACGCGATGTGGGCCTCTGGTGCCACATCGTGAGTAGTGGCGTTATATGATGGGATGGGAACTACAAGTAGGTAGTGTCTCGACAGGTTATTCACAAGTCGGTGACACCTCATAATGGTTCATGGGGCGGTGACCCTTAGTAGTTAGTTGGTGTTTCACAAGTCGGTGTCACCATAAGTCGGGGAAGTGATTCACGAGTCGGTGACACTTCATAGTGTTCACAAGCCGGTGACACTAGGTGGTGCTTCACAAGTCGGTGATGCCACATAGAGGTTCACAAGTCGGTGACCCATATGTATTGATGGGGGTTCACAAGTCGGTGATACCCTTGGGTGATTCACAAGTCGGTGACACCCTATAGTGTTCACAAGTCGGTGACACTTAGTGGCGCTTCACAAGTCGGTGATGTCACATGGCGTTCACAAGTCGGTGACCCATAGATATTGGTGGGTAGTTCACAAGTCGGTGACACCCTTTGATGAGTCACAAGTCGGTGACAACATACGAGTGAGACTCGACGTTATTGGTCGTCTACAAGTCGGTAGTACCAGTGGATTTCAAGTCCGTAAAATGATAATTGAACATGGAGTTCTTGTTCGACTAGATGACGATTCTAAAGAAAAATCAACGGCGACAATATTTGCTAGATGTCTTGATCGAGTTACAGGTGGTGAACGTATGAAAGGTGGTGAACGTTTTGCTCGGTGCATTCACAGAATATCCTATTAGTTATAAAAATAAGAAAAACTTATATAAGTTGTCCAATCAATAGACTTTTCTGATTTTGCCCACGTTTCGAATAGCCAAAAGATTCACAGAATATCCTTAAGTGCTTATTCCTTAGATTAAGTTTTAGGTGCTTTAGAATTTTACGACGCCGTATTTCGCACTACTTTCTTATTTTTATTTTTCGACGCCTATTTTTCGACCTTTTTATTTTTCGACCTTTTTCGACGCGCAATCTTTTTCTTTCTTATTTCTCGCCATTCTAGTTTTTAGGACTTAGATTTTTTTCTACTTCTTCTCTAAATTTCTTAAAATTACGAAAATTTATTTTAAGTGGTTAAATTGATAGACATCAAAATTTTCTGGTTCGTAGTAATAGTTGGATTTGTACGTGGACCGGGTTATTGGAGCCAAACAGTACTCAATTATATTGAGACCAAACGAATCCTGCCCCTCTGCTGCATCTTTTGGCTATTCGAAACGTGGGCAAAATCAGAAAAGTCTATTGATTGGACAACTTATATAAGTTTTTCTTATTTTTATAACTAATAGGATATTCTGTGAATGCACCGAGCAAAACGTTCACCACCTTTCATACGTTCACCACCTGTAACTCGATCAAGACATCTAGCAAATATTGTCGCCGTTGATTTTTCTTTAGAATCGTCATCTAGTCGAACAAGAACTCCTTAGCCACCTTCAATTATCATTTTACGGACTGGATTTCAAGCTCCGTTGTTGATCAGTGGCGGATAAAAGTGTTCTCGTAAAAATCCCAAATTTTTGAAATAACTATATTTATTTATTTTGGTCATTATGGTATAAAATTCGATCATTAACTATTAAATAAAATTTACATTAAATATTCACCCCCAACTCCAAGTAAAATATAAAAAGTTTTAAAATTCAACAAATAACTTCTAAATATATTATTAGTAAGCCTAAAATTTATAAAACTTATTTTCGAATCACCGTTTATTTTAAAATCGTATAAGTTTCTTTTTAACGCGTTTATTATCAATATAACAATTGAGCGTTACCGTTGTTTACTAAATAACTCCGAAATCATAAAATATATATTTAATATATATATATTTTTTTATGTGTATATAAATTTATTTTAACAATAAATTTTATTTTCTCTTATATCATTTTATAATTTAAATCATATATTATTTCAAATAATATTTCAAATAATATTTCAAATTATTATATATACATATATATATCTATTTTACAATTAATTGTTCGTGAATCATCGGGCACAGTCGAAGGTCAAATGAATATAGGAACACAGTTCAAAGTTTTGAAACTCAACTTAAACAGACTTTGCTTATCGTGTCGGAAATATATAAAGATTAAGTTTAAATTTGGTCAGAAATTCCCGGGTTGTCACAGTACCTACCCGTTAAAGAAATTTCGTCCCGAAATTTGAGTGAGGTGGTCATGGTTAACAATAAAATGTTTTCATGACGAATATGAGTCGATAAATAGAGTTTTATTATCATTGAGTAATATGGATAAATGATTCGATTAATCGAAGCCTATGAATGAAGCTATCACAAAAGATCGAGATGAAGAAATGGAGATTTTCCATAACTTTTGACGTAGTCGCGATTGAATTCCGGAATTCAAGGGATTTAAAGAAAATATTCAAAATCTAAGAGATTTGATTCTTCGGCGAATAAGGAGATTAAGATCTCTGTAATTAAATACGATGATCTGCCTCGATTACTCTGTCTGATATTTCCATTATAAATTAAATTTCTTCCGTTCCATATTCTCACCATTCCTATACTTTCTCTCTTATTTGCTGCGATTTATACCCCATTTCTATTTCAGAGCTTCATGCTTTTGTTTTCTCTTCCCGATTCTAAATCAAGCGAATAATGGCCCAGAATTCGTAAGTATGGAATTTCGGTTAAACATCATGTTCTAAATAAGAAAGAAGGTATTAGCACGATTTTATTTGTCAAATTATCAGAATCACTGAGTATAGAACTATCAAGAATATATATTTTTGATATGTTCAGAAGTTACGCAGAATGAAAGAGTTATGTCACATGGCACGTGATGACGTTATGATCTGTGAATCATCACGCCTCATTAGAAACTTAGCATGACTTACTGTAATATAATCACGGTGATCAAATGTCATTATATTATACTAACTCATGCATCAGTTCTCAACACTACTTCAAAAACATTCATATTTTAAGCTCGAAAGTTTACAGAATATAGAAACTAACAGTTTCTATATGATGTAACACTGATAGCACGAAAAGATTAATGATTTCAGATAAGAGTAATTATAAAAATATCTTCAGAAATATGGAGAATATTTATAATGAAAGATACGATGATATCTTAGAATTTCTAATATCGAAGTATGATGAAGAAGATTTATCCGTAAGGGTTTAGATTCGGAAGCAAGATATTCGCTAACGATTTCATCAGAAACATAATCATTTATATTCTTTGAAGTCAAACTTATTCTTTGTGATTTGTCCACGGCTTCTTTCATAGTTTCGCATAATCCACTTTTCGGTACAAGATTTTCTATTGAATGTTTCCAATATAATGATACACAGAAAGCACGAAGAGGTATATAATTTCGGACGAGAATATTTATGAAAATATCCTCAGAAATATCGAAGATATTGATGATGATATTTTGGAATTTCTAAGTTCGATGGTTGATGAGGAAGATTTTTCCACAAGATTTTAACATGAGTACGAAGCAAGATATTCGTTGAAGGTTTCATCGGATCCAGAATTATCTGGATTCTTTGAATATATAGTATGGTCCTTGTATTTGTCCTTGGTCTCCTTCGTGGTTAGCTCAATCCGTTTTCCAGTTCCAACTTTTCTGAGCTTTTCCAACATACTATTCTTTATCATCAAACTTTCGATGATTAAGGTCGTTTACGGTTGTCTATGGTTTCTGTTGCTTCATTCAGCTTTTTCAACATTCAGAGTATTGATTTGTGACTAAGTGCTTTTTAGAATTTCAGAATGAGAGATCATAATTCTAATAGATAAATGTCATACATATAACTGTTGATGTAGATATGCTGTGAGTTTTCAAAGTACTGTTTGCTGATTCTTGGTAATTGTTATGGCAGTTCTCGTTACAAGATGTGGATGAGAATATGATGAGACTTCAATAGATAAATGTAGTGATTTGTCGGAGAGATTTAAGCCCAAAGAGCAACGAGGTTGCTTGTACGTCTACTGGTAATAAGATGAAATATAAAAGGTTCCCCGGTAACAATAAAAGAGTATGCATATATATCAAGGTTTTAGTAAGGCTAGTCCGACTGAAAAGTCGAAGTTAACTTGCTGGAGCTGTGACAAATTTGGCTAATTTGGAAAGAAATTGCAAATTGATTTTTGGTAATAACAACACCAAGGGAATTAGCACAGATACGTGTTGACGTTTATTCAGGTTCCGAGTGTTTTCAGGTGCATAACTATATGTATAAATCCTTCCTTCCGTAGCTGAAGTGTGGTTGGTTCATCCTCTCGATTGAGGTGTTTTCAAGAATCATGAAAGGTTTGAACGCATACTGGAATTGTCAAGATACAAATGAGGTTAAAATGAGATCAAGTGGCAAACTTAAAGAATTGTTTAGTTTCATATGTTATATGCAATATTTTAATTCATTTTAATTGTCCAATGTTGATAGTCCACAGTTAGCAATTCAATAATTCATATATAATATTCGAATTAATTAATAAGTATCGTGACCCGTATACGTCTCAGACTCGATCAAAACTCAAAGTATATATATTATTATAGAATCAACCTCAACCCTGTATAGAGAACTCGATCATTACTGCATATAGAGTGTCTATGGTGATTCCAAATAATATATATAGATGTGTCGATATGATATGTCAAAACCTTGTATACGTGTCCCGGTATTTAAAGTGCGTAAAATAAATAACAGAAATTAAATGACGATAAATAAAGTGCGTAAAGTAAATAACAGAAATTAAATAAATAAAATTGCGATAAATAAAACATAATACGGAATTATCAGTTAGCTAGGAACAGTTAGCTAGGATTTTGTTAGCGTGGTTTCTTAATAAAATTTAATATTGTTAATTAATATGTTTCTAATCAATTTTTATTGTGTCCATTATTTCTTCATTATGCCACTTGTTGAATTCTGATAGGTCAAAATCCAAATATGAAATTGAATTTGAATGAAAATAGTTATTCTTTGGTGAACGGATACATATATCGGTGGATGTAAGTAGGATAGTATATGACTGTTGAAACAGATTCGAAGAACGTACAATGTAACTTATTAATGTGAAATTTAAATATTCCTCGAGTATTACCTACCCGTTAAAATATTTTCACCATTAACAGTTTGTACAAGAGAATTTTTAATTACAATCTTTATGAAAACATATATACATATATATTTTCTTCAGATGTATTCATGGATTTAATGAGTTAATATGATATTAAACTCATTTGCTTTTCGGTTGGAACTAGAATAAATAATCTCTAAAACTTTAGAGATTACATATTCGCCATGTCGAACGAAGATAAATGAGGTAGAACGATACGTAGAACGAAGATCATACTCAAAGTACAGATGCTGATATTGAAGCATGGATTGTTGATGGTACTGGTGCTGTTATTGATGGTACTGTTGATGTCGGTGATGTTGCTGAAGCTGGTACATTTTGCACCATATTCTCCGAATTAATTATTCGAGCGCGAAGTTCGTTGACTCATTACTCCAGCATGATTGTCGATCGGAACGAGCGGATGAATAAGGTTCAGAGTTGTGGATAGAATATAATCTTATCGGGTTACCCTAGAAATGAGACTGAAAATGGTGTCTCGAACAGGTTCGCCGATAAATGCTTCAGGTTCAGTGTGAGGTGAATTCGGTTGGTGGAAAAGATTGCCTTCTACGCGCTTCCATTAATTAAGTCGACTACGAACCCATTAAATGAATTGATAATGGATGATTGGTTGATTCATGTCGATGACGCTGTTTTTCGGAGTTTAGGTGAACATCTATGTCGGAATAGCTGTCGGAATAACTATCGGAATATCTATCGGAATCTGAGGGACTCGAACTGGTTGCAGGATTCATCTCGTACGATCAGATGAAGGATTTTCGATAAGAAATAGATTATAGGATGTAGATTAGTACTCTGCAATACATAATTTACATATGCATATATAATACTAAAAATCCCATAAGTTACGGAGGAATCTACAGAAAATGTCAGGTAGAGTTTACAATAACAGATACGCTATGATTTGAATTAGCAGATATGCTAAGATATGAATTTTGTCTATACACTAATCATGCAATCAATGCAATAAGATGTGTCTAGACTAAGGATGATAAGCAAGTGATTCTCTAAGAATGATAAGCGGGTAATTTTCGACACCAAATGATAAGCAAAACTTTTGACTTGCAGACACGGTCGAATTCCAGACTCACTAATGCATCCTAACGACTATCAGTTAGACACACTAATGCAAGACCCGGTCCGCTAAGACCACCGCTCTGATACCAACTAAAAGGACCCGTCCTAATCCATCCGGACGAAGTCCATATCGATTATAAACGATTCACAACAGCTGATTACATCGCGAGGTACTTGACCTCTATATGATACATTTTACAAACATTGCATTCGTTTTGAAAAGAAAATCTTTCATTACATCTAAAGTTGACAGACATGCATACCATTTCATAATATATCTAATTATAATTATCTTAATAATAATCATGATGAAATCGATGAATCGAATGCAACGTATTTTGAAATATGTCATGAATGACTCCAAGTAGTATCTTTAAAGTGAGCAAATGCACAGCGGAAGATTTTTTTCATACCTGAGAATAAACATGCTTTAAAGTGTCAACCAAAAGGTTGGTGAGTTCATTAGTTTAACATAAATAATCATTTCCATCATTTTAATAGACCACAAGATTTTCATTTCTCATAAACATACGTCCCATACATAGAGACAAAAATATCATTCATATGGACTGAACACCTGGTAACCGACATTCACAATATACATATAAGAATATCCCCATCATTCTGGGATCCTCCTTCGGACATGATATAAATTTCGAAGTACTAAAGCATCGGGTACTTTGGATGGGGCTTGTAGGGCCCGATAGATCTATCTTTAGAGTTCGCATCAATTAGGGTGTCTGTTCCCTAATTCTTAGATTACCAGACTTAATAAAAAGGGGCATATTCGATTTCGATCATTCAACCATATAATGTAGTTTCGATTACTTGTGTCTATTTCGTAAAACATTTATAAAAGCGCATGCATTCTCAGTCCCAAAAATATATATTGCAAAAGCATTTAAAAAGGGAGTAATGAAACTCACGCATATAAATATTGTAAAATAGTTAATAAAGCATTTGCATGTATTCTCAGCCCAAAAATGTAAAGAGTAAAAGGGATTCAAATGAACTCACCATACTGTATTTTGTAGTAAAAATACATATGACGATATTGAACAAAGCAGGGTTGGCCTCGGATTCACGAACCTATATCATTTATATGTATTACACACATGTTTGTAATCGAACAAAGTTATATATATATATATATATATATATATATATATATATATATATATATATATATATATATATATATATATATATATATATATATATATATATATATATATATATATATATATATATATATATATATAAATTTATTAGTTATATTATTTTAATATTATTAACCTATATGTTTGATATATTCATTTTTATATACTTAAAATAAATATAAATTTTGTCATGTTATATGTAGTAAATATATATTTTTTGTATATATCTATATATCGTTTGTTTGTTAAAATTATAGTAATACTAAAAATGATATATAATAATTATAAAAATAATAATAATGATAATAGAGTTAAAAATGATACTTTTAATATAGATGATAAAAATGATAACTTTAATAAAAATGATACTTTTTAATAAAAATGTTAATTTTCATAATAATGAATACTAATAATAATAATCATAAAAATAATGATTTTACTAATAATATTAATGACGCTAATATTTATATTAATAACTATAATGATAATATTGCTAATAATGATAGTAATACTTTTGATGATAATAATCATAATTTTAATATTTAGTGTTAGTTTAATAATAAAAATAATATTATTAATATAATAATGATAATTATAATAATAATAATAGGAAAGCTACCTTTAACAAGCCTTTTATTTTTCTTCTTAATCTTAAAACCAATTCATCGTCATATCATAAACATTTCATCATCACAATACATCATCTTTTTAATTATCATAATCATCCTCACTAGTTATCATCTAGCTCAACATCAACATATTATTGTATCATTACATCGTTTTCTTCGTGCACCATCAACAGCATAATATCATCATGATCAATATCACTTCATCCTCATCATCATCGTGAACATCACCATTCTTTCCATCATCATCAATATTATTATAGACTAAACCCATAAAATCATGATCATTACTTCTTGAACTATTCTCACAGCACCACCACGATCATCATAAACACTCGATCCTTAACATTACCATCATCGTTCTTGTTAACCGAAAAGAAAACAAGACTGGATCATAGCCCAATCTGGATCACGGTCCAGTAATACGATCATGGCCCAAAATTGCTTTGATTTATAGATGGCCCGTAAAAAAAAAATAATAAAAGTCAAACCTAAAAACATAATCCAATGTAGAAGCAATCGATACCCTCTTTTTTTATTTAATTAATCCGAGAAGTGGTAGTAGGAAATTAATAGGTGGGGTTTGTTTGGAAACCATAACAACAACACATCCCTTTACAGCTCAAAAGTTTATCAAGTGGTTCTAATTTGCTTTATGCTTGGTCTGCCAACGAAACAAAAAAAAAAAAAAAAAAGAGGAAAGAAAGCACATGCGGTTCACTTTAATGCATACATATTTAATAGTCTGGGTTAGGTGTCGGTCACAAGAAAATGGAGGAGAAATACGTGCAGTCTCCATAGAATGGAATATAAATAGAAAGCAGATAGGAGCACCGAAGACTTGAAGAAAGAATTTGATTAAAATAAGAGTTTGTCGTGGTTGGGTTACAACAGAAGAAGAATGGCAACGTTAGTAGAAGAGTGATGATGATAATGTGTTGTAGGTGGTGGGATTAGGTTGAAGGTTAAAAGGTTATGATCGAATTAAAAAAACAGAAAGAAGACTAGATGTTGCAGGTGGTGGTGATTAATAGTTGTGATGGTGATTTATGGGTTTGTTTAGTGAATGCCGAATAACACAACTGCAGTAAATTGACAATGATGATGATGATCAAGTGTGGTGGTTTCGGTTTGCAATTAGAACGAGTGAAAGGCAGTGGAAAGTGGCGATTTATGGTGTTCAATTATAAGAGATGGATGATGGTATTGAATGGTTATCGATGGTTATATGAATATTAAGGTTATGGTGTTTGAAAGTACAATCGAAATAGAACATGTGAGCATTAGAAGAGAGAAGAGAATGAAGATGGTTAGAAGTTGGTCGTGGTTTTTCTTATATGTAATGCATATATGAATATGTATGTTTATAATATAGATAAGGCAGCTAATTAGTTATAGGCAAAGTGATATGCAAAGACGAAAACAACTGCCTTTAACTATGCATACAGTAATCACAATTCATCATTCAATATTAATTGTCGACACGTTTTAATTATATATATATTATATTATACTGATAAGTTAGGAAACAGAAATACATGAACCAAGCACAGTAATCAAATAATTCATTTACACAGTCTAGCAGCCGGGTGATTCGAATATTCAAAATATATGTATATAGATAAGACTAGTAGGTGACCATAGTACAAAAACAGGTAAACTTTTAATAATATAGTATTTTAATAATCAATTAGAGAATTTAAAACGTTGATGCTCCTTAGCCACCTTCAATTATCATTTTATGGACTGGATTTCAAGCTCCGTTGTTGATCAGTGGCGGATAAAAGTGTTCTCATAAAAATCCCAAATTTTTGAATTAACTATATTTATTTATTTTGGTCATTATGGTATAAAATTCAATCATTAACTATTAAATAAAATTTACATTAAATATTCACCCCCAACTCCAAGTAAAATATAAAAAGTTTTAAAATTCAACAAATAACTTCTAAATATATTATTAGTAAGCCTAAAATTTATAAAACTTATTTCCGAATCACCGTTTATTTTAAAATCGTATAAGTTTCTTTTTAACGCGTTTATTATCAATATAACAATTGAGCGTTACCGTTGTTTACTAAATAACTCCGAAATCACAAAATATATATTTAATATATATTTTTTTTATGTGTATATAGATTTATTTTAACAATAAATTTTATTTTCTCTTATATCATTTTATAATTTAAATCATATATTATTTCAAATAATATTTCAAATAATATTTCAAATTATTATATATACATATATATATCTGTTTTACAATTAATTATTCGTGAATCATCGGGCACAGTCGAAGGTCAAATGAATATAGGAACACAGTTCAAAGTTTTGAAACTCAACTTAAACAGACTTTGCTTATCGTGTCGGAAATATATAAAGATTAAGTTTAAATTTGGTCAGAAATTCCCGGTGAAAGGACCCGTCCTAATCCATTCGGACGAAGTCCATATCGATTATAAACGATTCAAAACAGTTGATTACATCGCGAGGTACTTGACCTCTATATGATACATTTTACAAACATTGCATTCGTTTTTGAAAAGACAAACTTTCATTACATCGAAAGTTGACAGCAGGCATACCATTTCATAATAAATCCAACTATAATTGACTTAATAATAATATTGATGAACTCAACGACTTGAATGCAACATCTTTTGAAATATGCCATGAATGACTCCAAGTAATGTCTCTAATATGAGTTAATGCACAGCGGAAGATTTCTTTCGTACCTGAGAATAAACATGCTTTCAAGTGTCAACCAAAAGGTTGGTGAGTTCATTAGTTTAACATAAATAATCATTTCATAATTTTAATAGACCACAAGATTTCATATTTCCATTTCTTATAAATAAACGTCCCATGCATAGAGACAAAAAATATCATTCATATGGATTGAACACCTGGTAACCGACATTAACAATATGCATATAAGAATATCCCCATCATTCCGGGATCCTCCTTCGGACATGATATAAATTTCAAAGTACTAAAGCATCCGGTACTTTGGATGGGGCTTGTTGGGCCCGATAGATCTATCTTTAGAGTTCGCGTCAATTAGGGTGTCTGTTCCCTAATTCTTAGATTACCAGACTTAATAAAAAGGGCATATTCGATTTCGATCATTCAACAATATAATGTAGTTTCAATTACTTGTGTCTATTTCGTAAAACAGTTATAAAAGCAGCGCATGTATTCTCAGTCCCAAAAATATATATAAAAGGGGAGTAATGAAAACTCACAATACGATTTCGTAGTAAAAATGCATACGACTGAACTGAACAATGCAGGGTTGGCCTCAGATTCACGAACATATATCATTTGTATATTTATCAATACATATAATCGTAATCGAATAAGTTTGTATATATATAACTTGTTAATTATATCATTTTCATATTTATAATATATTTATGCTTCATATATTCATTATATATATATATATATATATATATATATATATAATACTTTGTTATGTTGTATGTGTTAAATATATTTATGTATATATATTTAATTTGTTTATCAAAATAGTAGTTCTATTTATACTAAGTTAATATTAGTAAAGATAAAAATAATGATAATAATATTATTAATATACTTATGTTAATAATAATAGTTCTACTATTTGTAAAATGATAATAATACTAATATTTATGAAAATACTAATAAATTGTATTATTTTTATAGTAATACTAATAACACTTTTATTACTCCTAATAATAGTAATGATCTTACAAATTTTAGGATGATAATAATATTCCTAATATCAGTAACCTTAATCATAATAATGATATTACCTATATTGGTATTAATAAATATAATACTTTTATTTATATAATGTTAACAACAATTGTGGTACTTATAACAATAATAATAATACTAATACTAATACTTGTAATACGATACTAATACTAATATTAATGATATTTATATTTGTTTGGGTTATTTTTTTTTTTATGATAACAATAATAATAATAATAATAATAATAATCATTTTCATAGTAATAACCATATTACACACATTAATATTACTAATAATAATAATAATACTAATAATAATCATAATCATACAATAATAATAATAATAATAATAATAATGATAATAACAATAATAATAATAATAATAATAATAATAATAATAATAATAATAATAATAATAATAATAATAATAATAATAATAATAATAATAATAATAATAACTACAATAACAATAGAATAACAAAGCAATAATAATAATAATATAACAAAATTACTACCTTTCACAAAATAGGCTTCCAAAAAAGAATAGAATGTCCTTGCCAGGGTTCGAACCCTCGACATCTCGCTATCCCGCAAACACCCAAACCACCCAATCCATATCTGTTTTTCTGAATTATACTTGTTTTGATTAAATATACCCCGTATCCTTCTTTTTCCTACTTTCTTCATATTCTTCCAATTGAAATCGATCAATAATCAAATCCAAATTCAAATTAATGTTTGCTCAAAACTTATAAACACTCAGTAATATATATGGATTCTTGATTAATAATACTAAAAACGAATATATATATATATATATATATATATATATATATATATATATATATATATATATATATATATATATATATATGAAACCTGTTTGCTGTTCATCGTTGGTAACAAAGAAAAAAAATAATTGATTTTATAAATGAGAATGTTTTAGATATAGCTTTCAACACAAATTGTGTTTCAAATAACTCCTATAAACTATCTGACTTCTCAATTAATCCCAAAACATAACAGAACGATCGAATTTTATCAAGAACATAATGTTTGACTTTTCTAAATAAAAGTTTGACTTCAAAAATTAGGATTTGATTTCGTGAATTACGATTTAAAAACTTACAGATAGATTGAATAAGAGATTCCTAATACAACTGCAATTCCATATTCTTCAATTGAATTCGTATTCGAGTTTTGGCAAAAAAAAAATATAAATAAATAATTAATAAATATGGACGAACAGAGGTACTGAACAGGGTTATAACTTTCCTGCTTGGTTCTTCGAGTGATTGCAGTAATTGATAGACGATGATGGTATTAATCTAATGATTGAAAATGGCTAACAAAGGTTTGATCCTTTTTTGTTCTGATCTGGTGAAGGTTTTGACAGCGAGGTTCACAGGTATAATAGAAAGGAAGGAAAAAAAATGAATCTGTTAAAACAATTCACGTAATTTATGTCTTTATATGTTATATTAAATATTAAACATTAATAATTAATAATTATAAATGAAGTGTATTAATAAAAATAATAATACTGATAATATTATTAATAAAAGTAAAATACTACTAAATAATAATAGTGTTAGTAATAATAACATTAAATAATATTTAATGATAAAAGTAATAATAATAAACCATAATAATAATTTTATTAAAATTGTCAATGATAAAATTATTAATGATATTTATAATAATAATACTAGTTATTGATAATAATATTATGAATAATAATAATACTATAACAACTTATATACATTGAATTCATATATTTTGATAATATTAATAGCACTAGTATTTATTTTAATATTGAAAGTAGTAATAACATTATTATAATAACTATATTTATAATAAGATCTTATATTTTAATATTACATATTATTATTTTGGTCATTCATCTATATAATATACATTACATAATAAGTTATCGTAAGTATTAAGTTTTACATATTTTAACATATATTAAAATATATATATAATAATAATTATATATAGAACTCATATATTTATATATATAGATTTATTTTTTTTATTATAACTTAATTATTTATATCCTATTTTACTCATTAAATTCTAGTGTTTTAAAATTATATATTTTTTTTATTTTCCATTATCATATATATAACTATATATATATATATATATATATATATATATATATATATATATATATATATATATATATATATATATATATATATATATATATATTAAATTACAAACAATTATTCGTGGAATCGTCGGGAATGATCAAAGGTTAATTGTTTACATGAATATAGTTTCAAAACTTTCGAGACTCAACATTACAGATCTTATTTATCGTGTCGAAATCAAGTAAGATTCAAGTTTAAATTTGGTCGGAAATTCTCGGGTCATCACAGTACCTACCCGTTACAGAAATTTCGTCCCGAAATTTGAGTGAGGTGGTCATGGCTAACAATAAAAATGTTTTCATGACGCATATGAGTTTATAAATAGAGTTTTATCATTATTGAGTAATACAGATAAAACAATTTGATTATTCGAAGCGTATGAGTGAATTTATCACAAAAGGGTGAAATGAGATAGACAAGTTTCATCATAACTTTCCACTAGTCATGGTTGAATTCCGGAATTCAAGGGTTTTAAATAAAATCTTCGAAATTTAAAAGATTTGATTCTTCGGTGAATAAGGAAATTAATATCTCTATAATTAAATACGGTGATCTGCCTCGATTACTCTGCCTGATGTTTCCATTATAAATTAAACTCTTCCGTTCCATTATTCTCACCATTCCTATACTTTCTTTTTAGTTCATACATCCAAAAGATTGTGAAAATGATTAATCTCGTTCTAATCCTTGATATTTTTCTAATTATCATTTCTGTCATCCTTCTTTTCAATCTTCCACCAGAAAAATCTGTTTACTTCTACTTTTACCTTGGGGTGATACTATTCTTAATTATACCGTGTCTTTATATTGCTATTCGTATTAATATCCACGGTTTGTAACTTCCGTGCTGTTATTGGGCTTCATATTTTCTCTTATATTTTGGAGCTCTTTTCATTTCTATTATCCTCCCGACCTCTAGTAAAGCGAGTAACGGTCCAGAATTCGTAAGTATGGAATTTCGGATAAACATCATGTTCTAAATAAGAAAGAATGTATTAGCACGATTTGATTTTTTTTCAAATTACCAGAATCACTGAGAATAGAACTATTAAGAATATACTTTCTTGATATGTTCAAAAGTTAAGCAGAATGAAAGAGTTATGTAACATGGCACATGATGACGTTATGATCTGTGAATCATCACGTTCCATTAGAAACTCAGCATGACCTACTGTAATATAATCACGTTGATCAAGTGTCATTATATTATACTAACTCATGCATCAGTTCCCAACACTACTTCAAAAACATTCATAGTTTAAACTCGAAAGTTTACTGAATATAGAAACTAAAATAGTTTCTTTTATGATGTAACACAGATAACGCGAAGAGATAAATAATATCGGGCAAGAATATTTATGAAGATATCTTCAGAAATATCGAAGATATTTATGATAATATTTTGGAATTTCTAAGATCGAAGTTTGATGAAGAAAGATTTTTCCACAAGATTTAACATGACTTCGAAGCAAGATATTTGCTGAAGATTTCATTGGATCCAGAATTACCTGGATTCTTTGAATATAGAGTTTGGTCCTTGTATTTGTCCTCGGTCTCCTTCAGGGTTAGCTCAATCCATTTTTTAGTACTAAATTTTCTATCGAGCGTTCCCAACCTTACATTCTTTATTATCAAACTTTTGGCCGTTTAGACCATCTACAATTTTGCTATTTTCTCTGCATTTAATGCTACCATATTTGAATCATCAGTTATCAATCTGAGGTGGTTTCAAGAGAATTGTGTTTTTAGATGATTAAACGCTGTTGGTAATATGGTGGGATATGAAAGGTTCCCTGGTAACAATAAAAGAGCACGCGTATATATCAACGTTATAATAAGGTTGTTTGGTACGAAAAGTCGAAGTTGTCTTGCTGGAGCTGTGACAAAACTGGCTATCTCGAACAGCAGATGCAAAGTTATTTTTGGTAATAATAACGCTAAAGGAATTAGCACAGCTACGTGTTAAACGTTTACTCAGGTTCCGAGTGTTTTCAGGTGCATAACTATATGCATCAATCTTTTCTCCCATAAATGAAGTGCGGTTGGTTCATCCTCTCGATTGGGGTGTTTTCAAGAATCATGAAAGGTTTGAACGCAGAATGTAATCGTGAAGATACAATTGATGTTTAAGACGAAATCAAGTGGCAAACTTGAAGAATTATTTAGTTTCATATGTTATAATCAATATTTTAATTCATTTTAATTGTCTAATGTTATTAGTCCTCAGGCGATAGTCCACAGTTGACAGTCCAATAATTCATACATAGTTTAATATATAATATTCGAATTAATTAATACGTATCGTGACCCGTATACGTCTCAGACTCGATCACAACTCAAAGTATATATATTATTATAGAATCAACCTCAACCCTGTATAGAGAACTCGATCATTACTGCATATAGAGTGCTTATGGTGATTCCAAATAATATATATAGATGCGTCGATATGATATGTCAAAACCTTGTATACGTGTCCCAATATTTAAAGTGCGTAAAATAAATAACAGAAATTAAACGACGATAAATAAAATTGCGAGAATGTAAATTGCGATAATTAAATTGCGATAAATAAAATGTAATACGAAATTAACAGTTAGCTAGGAACAGTTAGCTGGAAACAGTTAGCGTGGATTCTTAACAATATTTTTTTTTTTTTCATATTGTTAATTAGTCTGTTTCTAATCAATTTTTATTGTGTCCATTATTTCTTCATTACGCCACTTGTGGGATTCTGATAGGTCAAAATCCAAATATGAAATTGAATGAAAATGGTTATTCTGCGGTGAACGGATACGTATAACGGTAGTTGTAAGTAGGATAGTAAATAACTGTTGAATCAGATTCGAAGAGTGTACAGTTTAACTGATTAATGTGAAATCTAAATATTCCTCGGGTATTACCTACCCGTTAAAATATTTTCACGATTAACATTTGTACGAAAGAATTTTTAATTACAATCTTTATGAAAACGTATATACATATACATTTTCTTCAGATGTAATCATGGATTCATTGAGTTAATATGATATTCAACTCATTTGGTTTACCGTTAGAACTAGAATACATAATCTCTAAAACATTTAGAGATCACTTAATCGTCATGAAGAACGAAGATAATCGATGTAGAACGATACGTAGAACGATGATTATACTCGAGGTACAGAATGAGATGTTGAGGCATGGATTGTTGATGGTACTGATGCTGTTACTGATGGTACTGTTGGTGCCGATGATGTTGCTGAAGCTGGTACATTTTGCACTACATTTTCCATATTGATTACTTGAGCGCGAAGCTCGTTGACTTCTTCTATGGTTCCGGGATGATTGTCGGTCAGAACGAGTGGATGAATAAGGTTTAGAATTATGGATAGAATATAATCGTTTCGAGATACTCTAGAAATGAGGCTGAAAATGGTGTTTCGAATAGGTTCGCCGGTAAGTGTTTCAGGTTCTTCGCCAAGAGGTGAATTCGGTTGACGGAAAGGATCACCTTCTTCTTGTCTCCAATGATTAAGTAGACTACAAACCCATCAAATGAATTGGTTGATTCATTCTGGTGACTCTGCTTTCGGAGCTTAGTTGAAACTACATATCGAAATAGATGTCGGAATCCAAGGAATTCGAATTGGTTGGGGGATTCATCTCGTACGATCAGATGAAGGATTTTGGATAAGAAATAGATTATAGAATGTAGATTAGTATCCTGCAATACATAATTTACATATGCATATATAATACTAAAATACCATAAGTTACGGAGGAATCTACGGAAGCTGTCACGCAAAGGTAGCAATAACATATATGCTAAGATATGAATTAGCAGATACGCTAAGATACGAATTTTGTCTATACACTATTCATGCAATCAATACAGTAAGATGTGTCTAGACTAAGAATGATAAGCAGATGATTTTCGACAAGAAATGATAAGCAAAACTTTTGACATGCAAACACGGTCGAAGTCCAGACTCACTAATGCATCTAAACAACTACTAGTTAGACACTCTAATGCAAGACCTGGTTCGCTAAGACCACCGCTCTGATACCAACTGAAAGGACCCGTCCTAATCCATTCGGACGAAGTCCATATCGATTATAAACGATTCAAAATAGTTGATTACATCGCGAGGTACTTGACCTCTATATGATACATTTTACAAACATTGCATTCGTTTTTGAAAAGACAAACTTTCATTACATCGAAAGTTGACAGCAGGCATACCATTTCATAATAAATCCAACTATAATTGACTTAATAATAATATTGATGAACTCAACGACTTGAATGAAACGTCTTTTGAAATACGCCATGAATGACTCCAAGTAATGTCTCTAATATGAGTTAATGCAAATCGGAAGATTTCTTTCGTACCTGAGAATAAACATGCTTTCAAGTGTCAACCAAAAGGTTGGTGAGTTCATTAGTTTAACATAAATAATCATTTCATAATTTTAATAGACCACAAGATTTCATATTTCCATTTCTCATAAATAAACGTCCCATGCATAGAGACAACAAATATCATTCATATGGATTGAACACCTGGTAACCGACATTAACAATATGCATATAAGAATATCCCCATCATTCCGGGATCCTCCTTCGGACATGATATAAATTTCTAAGTACTAAAGCATCCGGTACTTTGGATGGGGCTTGTTGGGCCCGATAGATCTATCTTTAGAGTTCGCGTCAATTAGGGTGTCTGTTCCCTAATTCTTAGATTACCAGACTTAATAAAAAGGGCATATTCGATTTCAATCATTCAACCATATAATGTAGTTTCAATTACTTGTGTCTATTTCGTAAAACAGTTATAAAAGCAGCGCATGTATTCTCAGTCCCAAAAATATATATAAAAGGGGAGTAATGAAAACTCACAATACGATTTCGTAGTAAAAATGCATACGACTGAACTGAACAATGCAGGGTTGGCCTCAGATTCACGAACCTATATCATTTGTATATTTATCAATACACATAATCGTAATCGAATAAGTTTGTATATATATAACTTGTTAATTATATCATTTTCATATTTATAATATATTTATGCTTCATATATTCATTTTATATATATATATATAATACTTTGTTATGTTGTATGTGTTAAATATATTTATGTATATATATTTAATTTGTTTATCAAAATAGTAGTTCTATTTATACTAAGTTAATATTAGTAAAGATAAAAATAATGATAATAATATTATTAATATACTTATGTTAATAATAATAGTTCTACTATTTGTAAAATGATAATAATACTAATATTTATGAAAATACTAATAAATTGTATTATTTTTATAGTGATACTAATAACACTTTTATTACTCCTAATAATAGTAATGATCTTACAAATTTTAGGATGATAATAATATTCCTAATATCAGTAACCTTAATCATAATAATGATATTACCTATATTGGTATTAATAAATATAATACTTTTATTTATATAATGTTAACAACAATTGTGGTACTTATAACAATAATAATAATACTAATACTAATACTTGTAATTCGATACTAATACTAATATTAATGATATTTATATTAGTTTATGTTATTTTTTTTTATGATAACAATAATAATAATAATAATAATAATCATTTTCATAGTAATAACCATATTACACACATTAATATTACTAATAATAATAATAATACTAATAATAATCATAATCATACAATAATAATAATAATAATAATAATAATGATAATAATAATAATAATAATAATAATAATAATAATAATAATAATAATAATAATAATAATAATAATAATAATAATAATAACTAAAATAACAATAGAATAACAAAGCAATAATAATAATAATATAACAAAATTACTACCTTTCACAAAATAGGCTTCCAAAAAAGAATAGAATGTCCTTGCCAGGGTTCGAACCCTCGACATCTCGCTATCCCGCAAACACCCAAACCACCCAATCCATATCTGTTTTTCTGAATTATACTTGTTTTGATTAAATATACCCCGTATCCTTCTTTTTCCTACTTTCTTCATATTCTTCCAATTGAAATCGATCAATAATCAAATCCAAATTCAAATTAATGTTTGCTTAAAACTTATAAACACTCAGTAATATATATGGATTCTTGATTAATAATACTAAAAACGAAAAAAAAAAAATATATATATATATGAAACCTGTTTGCTGTTCGTCGTTGGTAACAAAGAAAAAAAATAATTGATTTTATAAATGAGAATGTTTTAGATATAGCTTTCAACACAAATTGTGTTTCAAATAACTCCTATAAACTATCTGACTTCTCAATTAATCCCAAAACATAACAAAACGATCGAATTTTATCAAGAACATAATGTTTGACTTTTCTAAATAAAAGTTTGACTTCAAAAATTAGGATTTGATTTCGTGAATTACGATTTGAAAACTTACAGATAGATTGAATAAGAGATTCCTAATACAACTGCAATTCCATATTCTTCAATTGAATTCGTATTCGAGTTTTGGAAAAAAAAAATATAAATAAATAATTAATAAATATGGACGAACAGAGGTACTGAACAGGGTTATAACTTTCCTGCTTGGTTCTTCGAGTGATTGCAGTAATTGATAGACGATGATGGTATTAATCTAATGATTGAAAATGGCTAACAAAGGTTTGATCCTTTTTTGTTCTGATCTGGTGAAGGTTTTGACAGCGAGGTTCACAGGTATAATAGAAAGGAAGGAAAAAAAATGAATCTGTTAAATCAATTTGCGTAATTTATGTCTTTATATGTTATATTAAATATTAAACATTAATAATTAATAATTATAAATGAAGTGTATTAATAAAAATAATAATACTGATAATATTATTAATAAAAGTAAAATACTACTAAATAATAATAGTGTTAGTAATAATAACATCAAATAATATTTAATGATAAAAGTAATAATAATAAACCATAATAATAATTTTATTAAAATTGTCAATGATAAAATTATTAATGATATTTATAATAATAATACTAGTTATTGATAATAATATTATGAATAATAATAATACTATAACAACTTATATACATTGAATTCATATATTTTGATAATATTAATAGCACTAGTATTTATTTTAATATTGAAAGTAGTAATAACATTATTATAATAACTATATTTATAATAAGATCTTATATTTTAATATTACATATTATTATTTTGGTCATTCATCTATATAATATACATTACATAATAAGTTATCGTAAGTATTAAGTTTTACATATTTTAACATATATTAAAATATACATATAAAAATAATTATATATAGAACTCATATATTTATATATATAGATTTATTTTTTTTATTATAACTTAATTATTTATATCCTATTTTACTCATTAAATTCTAGTGTTTTAAAATTATATATTTTTTTTATTTTCCATTATCATATATATAACTACATCTACATCTATATATATATATATATATATATATATATATATATATATATATATATATATATATATATATATATATATATATATATATATATTAAATTACAAACAATTATTCGTGGAATCGTCAGGAATGATCAAAGGTTAATTGTTTACATGAATATAGTTTCAAAACTTTCGAGACTCAACATTACAGATCTTGTTTATCGTGTCGAAATCAAGTAAGATTCAAGTTTAAATTTGGTCGGCAATTCCCGGGTCATCACACCCGGGTTGTCACAGTTAATACACTTAATGATATATTTACTTATCATTTAACATAATTAACCAAGTGTATCAATATCTTAATATGATTCATACTTTAATCGTTATATATATCGTTTTCGAGTTTCTTAATTTAATAGTCTCATTTTTATGTATATAACTCATTGTTAAAATACCTAATGAGATACATACTTATAATAAAATCATGTTAACTATATATATAACCATATATATGTCATCGTATAGTTTTTACAAGTTTTAACGTTCATGAATCACCGGTCAACTTGGGTGGTCATTTGTCAATATGAAACCTATTCCAATTAATCAAGTCTTAATAAGTTTGATTGCTTAACATGTTGGAAATACTTAATCATGTAAATAATAATATCATTTAATATATATATAAACATGGAAAAGTTCGGGTCACTACATAACGAACCCCATCCGTTGGAGCGAATGCTTTAGTACTTCGATGTTGTTTTTATCATGTCCGAAGGATTTCCCAGAATGATAGGGGATATTCTTATATGCATCTTGTTAATGTCCGTTATGTAGTGACCCGAACTTTTCCATGTTTATATATATTAATTGAGATTGATATTTACATGATTAAATGTTTTCAACATGTTAAGGAATCAAACTTGTTAAGACTTGATTAATTGAAATATGTTTCATATAGACAATTGACCACCCAAGTTGACCGGTGATTCACGAACGTTAAAACTTGTAAAAACTATATGATGACATATATATGGATATATATATAGTTAACATGATACTATGATAAGTGAACATATCATTAAGTATATTAACAATGAACTACATATGTAAAAACAAGACTACTAACTTAATGATTTTTAAACGAGACATATATGTAACGATTATCGTTGTAACGACATTCAATGTATATAGATCATACTAAGAGATATTTGTACAACATAATATCATGATAATATAATAATTTAAAATCTCATTTGATATTATAAACATTAGGTTAACAACATTTAACAAGATCGTTAACCTAAAGGTTTCAAAACAACATTTACATGTAACGACTAACGATGACTTAACGACTCAGTTAAAATGTATATACATGTAGTGTTTTAATATGTATTCATACACTTTTAAAAGACTTCAAGACACTTATCAAAATACTTCTACTTAACAAAAATGCTTACAATTACATCCTCGTTCAGTTTCATCAACAATTCTACTCGTATGCACCCGTATTTGTACTCGTACAATACACAGCTTTTAGATGTATGTACTATTGGTATATACACTCCAATGATCAGATCTTAGCAGCCCATGTGAGTCATCTAACACATGTGGGAACCATCATTTGGCAACTAGCATGAAATATCTCATAAAATTACAAAAATATGAGTAATCATTCATGACTTATTTACATGAAAACAAAATTACATATCCTTTATATCTAATCCATACACCAACGACCAAAAACACCTACAAACACTTTCATTCTTCAATTTTCTTCATCTAATTGATCTCTCTCAAGTTCTATCTTCAAGTTCTAAGTGTTCTTCATAAATTCCAAAAGTTCTAGTTTCATAAAATCAAGAATACTTCCAAGCTTGCAAGTTTACTTCCAAGTTTTCTAAATCCATTCCAAGTAATCATCCAAGATCAAGAAACCTTTGTTACTTACATAGGTTATCTTTCTAATACAAGGTAATAATCATATTCAAACTTTAATTCAATTTCTACAACTATAACAATCTTATTTCGAGTGGAAATCTCACTTGAAATTGTTTTCGTGTCATGATTCTGCTTCAAGAACTTTCAAGCCATCCAAGGATCCTTTGAAGCTAGATCTATTTTTTTCATTTCCAGTAGGTTTATCCAAGGAACTTGAGGTAGTAATGATGTTCATAACATCATTCGATTCATACATATAAAGCTATCTTATTCGAAGGTTTAAACTTGTAATCACTAGAACATAGTTTAGTTAATTCTAAACTTGTTCGCAAATAAAAGTTAATCCTTCTAACTTGACTTTTAAAATCAACTAAACACATGTTCTATATCTATATAATATGCTAACTTAATGATTTAAAATCTGAAAACACGAAAAACACGGTAAAACCGGATTTACGCCGTCGTAGTAACACCGCGGGCTGTTTTGGGTTAGTTAATTAAAAACTATGATAAATTTTGATTTAAAAGTTGTTATTCTTGCAAAATGATTTTTATTATGAACATGAAACTATATCCAAAAATTATGGTTAAACTCAAAGTGGAAGTATGTTTTCTAAAATGGTCATCTAGACGTCGTTCTTTCGACTGAAATGACTACCTTTACAAAAATGACTTGTAACTTATTTTTCCAACTATAAACCTATACTTTTTCTGTTTATATTCATAAAATATAGTTCAATATGAAACCATAGCAATTTGATTCACTCAAAACGGATTTAAAATGAAGAAGTTATGGGTAAAACAAGATTGGATAATTTTCTCATTTTAGCTACGTGAAAATTGGTAACAAATCTATTCCAACCATAACTTAATCAACTTGTATTGTATATTATGTAATCTTGAGATACCATAGACACGTATACAATATTTCGACCTATCATGTCGACACATCTATATATATTTCAGAACAACAATAGACACTCTATATGTGAATGTTGGAGTTAGCTATACAGGGTTGAGGTTGATTCCAAAATATATATAGTTTGAGTTGTGATCAATACTGAGATACGTAATACACTGGGTCATGGATTGATTCAAGATAATATTTATCGATTTATTTCTGTACATCTAACTGTGGACAACTAGTTGTAGGTGTAGGTTACTAACGAGGACAGCTGACTTAATAAACTTAAAACATCAAAATATATTAAAAGTGTTGTAAATATATTTTGAACATACTTTGATATATATGTATATATTGTTATAGGTTCGTGAATCAACCAGTGGCCAAGTCTTACTTCCTGACGAAGTAAAAATCTGTGAAAGTGAGTTATAGTCCCACTTTTAAAATCTAATATTTTTGGGATGAGAATACATGCAGGTTTTATAAATGATTTACAAAATAGACACAAGTACGTGAAACTACATTCTATGGTTGAATTATCGAAATCGAATATGCCCCTTTTTATTAAGTCTGGTAATCTAAGAATTAGGGAACAGACACCCTAATTGACGCGAATCCTAAAGATAGATCTATTGGGCCTAACAAACCCCATCCAAAGTACCAGATGCTTTATTACTTCGAAATTTATATCATATCCGAAGGGTGTCCCGGAATGATGGGGATATTCTTATATATGCATTTTGTTAATGTCGGTTACCAGGTGTTCACCATATGAATGATTTTTATCTCTATGTATGGGATGTGTATTGAAATATGAAATCTTGTGGTCTATTGTTACGATTTGATATATAGAGGTTAAACCTATAACTCACCAACATTTTTGTTGACGTTTAAAGCATGTTTATTCTCAGGTGAATACTAAGAGCTTCCGCTTTTGCATACTAAAATAAGGACAAGATTTGGAGTCCATGTTTGTATGATATTGTGTAAAAACTGCATTCAAGAAACTGATTTCGATGTAACATATTTGTATTGTAAACCATTATGTAATGGTCGTGTGTAAATAGGAAATTTTAGATTATCATTATTTGATAATCTACGTAAAGCTTTTTAAACCTTTATTTATGAAATAAAGGTTATGGTTTGTTTTAAAAATGAATGCAGTCTTTGAAAAACGTCTCATATAGAGGTCAAAACCTCGCAACGAAATCAATTAATATGGAACGTTTTTAATCAATAAAAACGGGACATTTCAGTTGGTATCTGAGCGTTGGTCTTAGAGAACCAGAAATTTGCATTAGTGTGTCTTATCGAGTTTGTTAGGATGCATTAGTGAGTCTGGACTTCGACCGTGTTTTCTTTAAAAATGATTGCTTAACATGTATATATTATGTGATATATTAATCTCTTAACATGTTTAATATTGTGTGATAGATGTCTACCTCTAGCACAAATCCCATTGACTCACCTAATAATAATGAAGAGTCGAATATATATTGGACTGATTCACAAGTTCCCGAAGAAGAACCGGAAGAAGAATCAGAACCGGAAGAAGAATCAGAACCGGAAGAGGAGGAACCGGAGGAGGAAATAGAACCGGTGGAGGAAATAATAAAACGGTTAAGTAAAAGAAAATCCTCAACCAACCGACCAAGGTTAATTATGGTCAATGGTGTTTCTGCCAAGGAAGCAAAATATTGGGAGTATTACCAATTCTCCGATGAATCGGATTCCGACGAGAATTCCGATGATGTTATAGAAATTACCCCAACTGAATTTAAAAAGGCAAAAGAAAATAATAAGGGAAAGGGCATAAAAATAGAGAAATCTAATTCCAACCCCGATGAACTTTATATGTATCGTCAACCCCCGAAGCCCTTAAGTTGTAACAATGACCCGGGAACCTCTAAACCACCAGGTTTTTCTAAACCGTTGTGTAAAACGACAGCTCGTATTAGGGGAACATCATATATCCCTAGAAACTTGGCAAAACGAACCAAAAACGAAGAAGAAGAAACGAGTGAGTCGGAATAAGATAGTTGTATTCGTGTGGTGTAATATATGTAATATAGTGTGCTTATGCTTTATGATATATGTAAAAATTGCTTGTATTAATAAGTATTTTTTTTATGAATCTAACTCTTGTCTATTTTACAGTATAAAAACACAAAATGGATAGACAACCCAATATTTTAAGAGACCTACCCGGAGACATGATTGATGAAATCTTGTCTAGAGTCGGTCAGAATTCTTCGGCACAACTATTTACGGTGAAATCAGTTTGTAAGACATTCGAAGAACTTTCCAAGAATGTCTTGGTTTATAAAAGGCTTTCGTTCGAAAGATGGGGGATATCACATTGGGAAATCCATAAGTTACGATGTGTTTACTTTGACGCATATATTGCGGGGAATCCAAATGCTATTTTACGCAACGGGTTAAGAAATTATTTTGACTCAATATATCCGAATATAGGACTTCGTGATTTAGAAAAAGCGGCTAACATGCAACATAAAGAAGCATGTTATGCTTACGGGTTAGTAATGTTCGCTTCTCACCAAAGTGAGAACAAGAACATCGGGCTACAACTATTAAACAAAACGTTCCCACAAGTGACGGAGTTGGTAATTGGGGTAAGAAATGAGGTTTTTAGGTTATTACGAGACTGTTGGTCATTACGTAACCTTCATCCCTTTGACGACGTTACAACACGATGTCTTATCAACGGCCATAACGTTTATGTTCCACAAGACCAAGGATGGGAAGTAGTCCTAGTAAAACCAGAATGCATGACTTGTTTCTGGACGTATGAATTACGTGTCTTTATTGCCTTTACTGAACGACTTGTGTACTAGCTAGAATTATCTTCACAATTATCTTGTATCAAAGTTATTGTGTGCTATATTTCATGCTATATGTAAAATAAGCGGTATTGTAAGTTTGTAAAATATTGTGTAAAAGTTTGAACGCGAAATATTATTATAATCAGTTTTTCATATAGAATTGTAGTAGTTGAATTGTATATTAGCTACTAAGTATGAACTTAACGGGTAGGTACTACCCGAATTTAAACTTATAAAACGCTAATATGAAGAAAAAGCTTTTATAAATGAGTTCATATTATGCTACGAGATACTATTGACTACTCTTAATATTCTGTATGATTAACTTGTTTCATTTGACTATTTGAAGGAAATGGCACCGACTACTCGACAAACCTTGAATATGAGCGAAGAGGAAATTCGTGCCTTTCTTGCTTCAAACATAGCCGCAGTACAGGCTGCGCTACATACCAACAATAACCTTGGATCTAGCAGTACAAGAAATCGTGTAGGATGCACCTACAAAGAATTCACTGCCTGCAAACCTTTGGAATTTGATGGAACCGAAGGACCGATCGGATTGAAACGGTGGACCGAGAAGGTTGAATCGTTGTTTGCCATAAGTAAGTGTACTGAAGAGGAAAAAGTGAAGTACACTACGCATACCTTCACAGGTTCTGCGTTAACATGGTGGAATACCTATCTAGAGCAAGTGGGACAAGACGATGCGTACGCACTACCGTGGTCAGCATTCAAGCACTTGATGAACGAGAAGTACCGTCCCAGAACCGAGGTCAATAAGCTCAAGACAGAACTTAGAGGGTTACGAACCCAAGGATTTGATATTATCACGTACGAAAGACGGTTCACAGAATTGTGCCTATTGTGTCCGGGAGCATTCGAAGATGAGGAAGAGAAGATCGACGCGTTTGTGAAAGGATTACCGGAAAGAATCCAAGAAGATATAAGTTCACACAAACCTGCCTCCATACAACAGGCATGTAGAATGGCTCACAAACTAGTGAACCAGATTGAGGAAAGAATTAAAGAACAGACGGCTGAAGAGGCCAATGTGAAGCAAGTCAAAAGAAAGTGGGAGGAAAACGGTGATAAGAATCACCAATACCACAACAACAGCAATTACAATAATAATCGCAACAATTATCCCAACAATCGCAACATCAATCGCAACTACAACAAACGGCCCAACAACAACAACAACAACAACAACAATAACAGCAACTACAACAATCATCCCAACAACAATAATAGCCGCAACAACAACAACAATCAGAAGCAGCTATGCCAAAGGTGTGAAAAGTATCACTCAGGGTTCTGCACCAAATTTTGCAACAAGTGTAAAATAAATGGTCATAGCGCGGCGAAGTGTGAGGTCTACGGACCAGGGGTTAACAGAACGAAAGGAACAAATGGTGTCGGAACGAGTAATGGCGGAGCAAGTAGTGTCGGAGCAAGTTATGCCAATGTAGTTTGTTATAAATGTGGAAAACCGGGCCACATTATTAGAAATTGCCCGAACCAGGAGAACACGAATGGACAAGGCCGCGGAAGAGTTTTCAATATTAATGCGGCAGAGGCACAGGAAGACCCGGAGCTTGTTACGGGTACGTTTCTTATTGACAATAAATCTGCTTACGTTTTATTTGATTCGGGTGCGGATAGAAGCTATATGAGTAGAGATTTTTGTGCTAAATTAAGTTGTCCATTGACGCCGTTGGATAGTAAATTTTTACTCGAATTAGCAAACGGTAAATTAATTTCAGCAGATAATATATGCCGGAATCGAGAAATTAAACTGGGTAGCGAAATATTTAAGATTGATTTGATACCAGTAGAGTTAGGGAGTTTTGATGTAATAGTTGTAACACCCTAGGCAAATTCCACATCGCCCACGAACATGAGTGATCATGGGATTATAAGGTAATACTCACGCTTAAATGACACAACGCGTTTTGGGATCACAGGCTGAGTAGAAGTGCGAGTACATTGTGGTTAAGCGTGCTCGGGCGAGAGCACTACCAGGATGGGTGACCTCCTGGGAAAGTGCTTCTCGTGTGTGGTCGCCAAGAAAAAGCCGTGCGCCTGCGGGCAAAGCGGACAATATTGTGGTCATGTTAAGCTGGGGTGTTACAGAATGGTATCAGAGCCACTCATGTGCCGTTGGGGGTGGTGGGGCAAACCTCATCGAGGACGATGAGTCCCTAAGGGGGGGTGAATGTAACACCCTAGGCAAATCCCACATCGCCCACGAACACGAGTGATCATGGGATTATAAGGTAATACTCACGCTTAAATGACACAACGCGTTTTGGGATCACAGGCTGAGTAGAAGTGCGAGTACGTTGTGGTTAAGCGTGCTCGGGCGAGAGCACTACCAGGATGGGTGACCTCCTGGGAAAGTGCTTCTCGTGTGTGGTCGCCAAGAAAAAGCCGTGCGCCTGCGGGCAAAGCGGACAATATTGTGGTCATGTTAAGCTGGGGTGTTACAATAGTTGGCATGGACTGGCTGAAGAAGGTGAAAGCAGAGATCGTATGTTATAAAAATGCAATTCGCATTGTACGAGAAGAAGGAGAACCCTTAATGGTGTACGGAGAAAAGGGCAACATGAAGCTACATCTTATTAGTAATTTGAAGGCACAAAAACTAATAAGAAAAGGTTGCTATGCTGTTCTAGCACACGTCGAGAAAGTACGAACTGAAGAAAATAGCATCAATGATGTTCCCGTCGCAAAAGAATTTCCCGATGTATTTCCGAAAGAATTACCGGGACTACCTCCACATCGAACTGTTGAATTTCAAATAGATCTTGTACCAGGAGCTGCACCAATAGCTCGTGCTCCTTATAGACTCGTACCCAGCAAGATGAAAGAACTGCAAAGCCAACTTCAAGAACTATCAGAACGTGGTTTCATTCGACCAAGCACATCACCATGGGGAGCTCCTGTTTTGTTTGTCAAGAAGAAGGATGGTACATTTAGGTTGTGTATTGACTACAAAGAGTTGAACAAACTTACCATCAAAAACCGTTATCCACTGCCGAGAATTGACGACTTATTTGATCAACTATAAGGCTCGTCTGTTTATTCAAAGATTGACTTACGTTCCGGGTATCATCAAATGCGGGTGAAAGAAGATGATATTCCAAAGACTGCTTTCAGAACACGTTACGGTCATTACGAGTTTATGGTCATGCCGTTTGGTTTAACTAATGCACCAGCTGTGTTCATTGACCTTATGAACCGAGTGTGTGGACCATACCTTGACAAGTTTGTCATTGTTTTCATTGATGACATACTTATTTACTCAAAGAATGACCAAGAACACGGTGAACACTTGAGAAAGGTGTTAGAAGTATTGAGGAAAGAAAAACTGTATGCTAAGTTTTCAAAGTGTGCATTTTGGTTGGAAGAAGTTCAATTCCTCGGTCACATAGTGAACAAAGAAGGTATCCAGGTGGACCCGGCAAAGATTGAAACCGTTGAAAAGTGGGAAACCCCAAAAACTCCGAAGCATATACGTCAATTTTTAGGATTGGCTGGTTACTACAGAAGATTCATCCAAGATTTCTCCAAAATAGCAAAACCCTTGACTGCATTAACTCATAAAGGGAAGAAATTTGAATGGAAGGATGAACAAGAGAAGGCGTTTCAATTATTGAAGAAAAAGCTAACTACGGCACCTATATTGTCATTACCTGAAGGGAATGATGATTTTGTGATTTATTGTGACGCATCAAAGCAAGGTCTCGGTTGTGTATTAATGCAACGGACGAAGATGATTGCTTATGAGTCTAGACAATTGAAGATTCACGTGCAAAATTATATGACACATGATTTGGAATTAGGCGCGGTTGTTTTTGCATTAAAGACTTGGAGGCACTACTTATATGGGGTCAAAAGTATTATATATACCGACCACAAAAGTCTTCAACACATATTTAATCAGAAACAACTGAATATGAGGCAGCGTAGGTGGATTGAATTGTTGAATGATTACGACTTTAAGATTCGTTACCACCCGGGGAAGGCAAATGTGGTAGGCGACGCCTTGAGCAGAAAGGACAGAGAACCCATTCGAGTAAAATCTAGGAATATAATGATTCACACAAACCTTACTACTCAAATAAAGGAGGCGCAACAAGGAGTTTTAAAAGAGGGAAATTTAAAGGATGAAATACCCAAAGGATCGGAGAAGCATCTTAATATTCGGGAAGACGGAACCCGGTATAAGGCTGAAAGAATTTGGGTACCAAAATTTGGAGATATGAGAGAAATGGTACTTAGAGAAGCTCATAAAACCAGATACTCAATACATCCTGGAACGGGGAAGATGTACAAGGATCTTAAGAAACATTTTTGGTGGCCGGGTATGAAAGCCAATGTTGCTAAATACGTAGGAGAATGTTTGACGTGTTCTAAGGTCAAAGCTGAGCATCAGAAACCATCAGGTCTACTTCAACAACCCGAAATCCCGAAATGGAAATGGGAAAATATTACCATGGATTTCATCACTAAATTGCCAAGGACTGCAAGTGGTTTTGATACTATTTGGGTAATAGTTGATCGTCTCTCCAAATCAGCACATTTTCTGCCAATAAGAGAAGATGACAAGATGGAGAAGTTAGCACGACTGTATTTGAAGGAAGTCGTCTCCAGACATGGAATACCAATCTCTATTATCTCTGATAGGGATGGCAGATTTATTTCAAGATTCTGGCAGACATTACAGCAAGCATTAGGAACTCGTCTAGACATGAGTACTGCCTATCATCCACAAACTGATGGGTAGAGTGAAAGGACGATACAAACGCTTGAAGACATGCTACGAGCATGTGTTATTGATTTCATAAATAGTTGGGATCGACATCTACCATTAGCAGAATTTTCCTACAACAACAGCTACCATTCAAGCATTGAGATGGCGCCATTTGAAGCACTTTATGGTAGAAAGTGCAGGTCTCCGATTTGTTGGAGTGAAGTGGGGGATAGACAGATTACGGGTCCGAAGATAATACAAGAAACTACCGAGAAAATCATCCAAATTCAACAAAGATTGAAAACCGCCCAGAGTCAACAAAAGAGCTACGCGGACAGTAAAAGAAAAGATATAGAATTTGAAATTGGAGAGATGGTCATGCTTAAAGTTGCACCTTGGAAAGGCGTTGTTCGATTTGGTAAACGAGGGAAATTAAATCCAAGGTATATTGGACCATTCAAGATTATTGATCGTGTCGGACCAGTAGCTTACCGACTAGAGTTACCTCAACAACTCGCGGCTGTACATAACACTTTCCACGTCTCGAATTTGAAGAAATGTTTTGCTAAAGAAGATCTCACTATTCCGTTAGATGAAATCCAAATCAATGAAAAACTTCAATTCATTGAAGAGCCCGTCGAAATAATGGATCGTGAGGTTAAGAGACTTAAACAAAACAAGATACCGATTGTTAAGGTTCGATGGAATGCTCGTAGAGGACCCGAGTTCACCTGGGAGCATGAAGATTAGATGAAGAAGAAATACCCGCATCTATTTCCCGAAGATTCGTCAACACCTTCAACAGCTTAAAATTTCAGGACGAAATTTATTTAACGGGTAGGTACTGTAGTGACCCGAACTTTTCCATGTTTATATATATTAATTGAGATTGATATTTACATGATTAAATGTTTCCAACATGTTAAGGAATCAAACTTGTTAAGACTTGATTAATTGAAATATGTTTCATATAGACAATTGTCCACCCAAGTTGACCGGTGATTCACGAACGTTAAAACTTGTAAAAACTATATGATGACATATATATGGATATATATATAGTTAACATGATACTATGATAAGTAAACATATCATTAAGTATATTAACAATGAACTACATATGTAAAAACAAGACTACTAACTTAATGATTTTTAAACGAGACATATATGTAACGATTATTGTTGTAACGACATTCAATGTATATAGATCATACTAAGAGATATTTGTACATCATAATATCATGATAATATAATAATTTAAAATCTCATTTGATATTATAAACATTGGGTTAACAACATTTAACAAGATCGTTAACCTAAAGGTTTCAAAACAACATTTACATGTAACGACTAACGATGACTTAACGACTCAGTTAAAATGTATATACATGTAGTGTTTTAATATGTATTCATAAATTTTTGAAAGACTTCAAGACACATATCAAAATACTTCTACTTAACAAAAATGCTTACAATTACATCCTCGTTCATTTTCATCAACAATTCTACTCGTATGCACCCGTATTCGTACTCGTACAATACACAGCTTCTAAGATGTATATACTATTGGTATATACACTCAATCATCAGCTCCTTAGAAGCCTATGTGAGTCATTAAATATGTGGGAACCATCATTTGGAAACTATCATGAAATATCTCACAAAATTAGAAAAAATATTATAAATCATTCATGAATTATTTACATGAAAACAAACTTACACATCCTTTATATCTAATCCATATACCAACGACCAAAAACACCTACAAATACTTTCATTCTTCAATTTTCTTCATCTAATTGATCTCTCTTAAGTTCTATCTTCATGTTCTAAGTGTTCTTCATAAATTCTATAAGTTCTAGTTTCATAAAATCAAGAATATTATCAAGTTTGCAAGATTACTTCCAAGCTTTCTAATCCAATCCAAGTAATCATCTAAGCTCAAGCAATCTTTCTTTTTTATAGTAAGATATCTTTCTAATACAAGGTAATACTCATATTCAAACTTTGATTCAATTTCTATAACTATAACTATCTTATTTCGAGTGGAAATCTTACTTGAACTTGTTTTTGTGTCATGATTCTACTTCAAGAACTTTCAAGCCATCCAAGAATCCTTTGAATCTAGATCAATTTTTGTTACTTCCAGTAGGTTTACCTACTAAACTTGAGGTAGTAATGATGTTCATAACATCATTCAATTCATATATATATAACTATCTTATTCGAAGATTTAAACTTGTAATCACTAGAACATAGTTTAATTAATTCTAAACTTGTTCGCAAATAAAGTTAATTCTTCTAACTTGACTTTTCAAATCAACTAAACACATGTTCTATATCTATATGATATGCTAACTTAATGATTTAAAACGTGAAAACACGAAAAACACCGTAAAACCGGATATACGCCGTCGTAGTAACACCGCGGGCTGTTTTGGGTTAGCTAATTAAAAACTATGATAAACTTTGATTTAAAAGTTGTTCTTCTGGGAAAATGATTTTTCTTATGAACATGAAACTATATCCAAAAATCATGGTTAAACTCAAAGTGAAAGTATGTTTTCCAAATTGGTTATCTAGACGTCGTTCTTTCGACTAAAATGACTACCTTTACAAAAACGACTTGTAACCTGTATTTCTGACTATAAACTTACACTTTTTCTGTTTAGATTCATAAGCTTAAGTTCAATATGAAACCATAGCAACTTGAATCACTCAAAACAGATTTAAAATGAAGAAGTTATGGGTAAAACAAGATTGGATAATTTTGCTTGTTGTAGCTACGTGAAATTTGTAACAAATCTATACAAATCATATCCTAGCTAACTTATATTGTATTATACATGTATTCTAATATATTATGTAATCTTGGGATACCATAGACACGTATGCAAATGTTTTGACATATCATATCGAGCTATGTATATATATTATTTGGAACAACCATAGACACTCTATATGCAGTAATGATTGAGTTAGCTATACAGAGTTGAGGTTGATTCCAAAAATATATATACTTTGAGTTATGATCTAGCCTGAGACATGTATACACTGGGTCGTGGATTGATTCAAGATAATTTATATCAATTTATTTCTGTACATCTAACTGTGAACAACTAGTTGTAGGTTGCTAACGAGGACATCTGACTTTACTAACGAGGACAGCTGACTTAATAAACTTAAAACATTAAAACCTATTAAAAATGTTGTAAATATATTTTGAACATACTTTAATATATATGTACATATTTGTTATAGGTTCGTGAATCGACCAGTGGTCAAGTCTTACTTCCCGACGAAGTAAAAAATCTGTGAAAGTGAGTTATAGTCCCACTTTTAAAATCTATTATTTTTGGGATGAGAATACATGCAGTTTTATAAATGTTTTACAAAATAGACACAAGTGATCAAAATTACATTCTATGTTGAATTATCGAACCGAATATGCACCTTTTTAGCTTGGTAGCCTAAGAATTGGTGTTTATTATAATTGCCACAAATTGACGCAAATCCTAAAGATAGATCTATTTGGCCCAACAAGCCTCATCCGAGTTACGGATGCCTTAGTACTTCGATTTATCATGTCCGATGAGAGTCCCGGAATGATGGGGATATTCTATATGCATCCTGTTAAGGTCGGTTACCAGGTGTTCATCATATGAATGATTTTTATGCAGATTGCATGCTGTTTATGAGAAATGGAAATATGAAATCTTGTGGTCTATTATTACGATTTGATAAATATATAGGTTAAACCTATAACTCACCAACATTTTTGTTGACGTTTAAAGCATTTTTATTCTCAGGTGATTATTAAGAGCTTCCGCTATTGCATGCTAATTTATGGACAAGAGTTGGAGTCAGCATGCTTGTATAATATTGTTTAAAAACTGCATTTGAAGACTTAAATTGATGTGTAATATTATTGTAAACCATTATGTAATAATCGTGTGAAAATGCTATATTTTAGATTATCATTATTTGATAATCGTCGTAATATTTTTAAACCTTTATCGATAAAATAAAGGTTATGGTGTTTTTTAAAATCTAATGCAGTCTTTGAAAAACGTCTCATATAGAGGTCAAAACCTCGCAACGAAATCAATTAATATGGAACGTTTATAAATCGATATGAATGGGACATTTCAGAATGAGTAGATGAATAAGGTTTAGAATTGTGGATAAAATATAATCGTGTCGAGATACCATGGAAATGAGGCTGAAAATGGTGTTTCAAACAGGTTCGCCGGTAAGTGCTTCAGGTTCTTCGGCAAGAGGGGAATTTGGTTGGTGGAAGGGAATTGCCTTCTTTTCGTTTCCGTTGATTAAGTCGACTACGAAATTATCAGATGAATTGGGGATGGCTGATTGGTTGATTCATTCTGGTGACGCTGCTTCCGGAGCTTAGGTGAACATCCATGTCGGAATAACTGTCGGATTCCGAAGAACTTGAACTAGTGGCGAGTTCCATTTCGTACGATTGAGTAAAGGGTTTTTCGGTATGAATTGATTTTCGGCTATCGGATGGTATTCTAATTACATAGAATATCTATATATATAGAACAAAAAATTTCGTAGAATACGGAGGAATTTATGGAATATATCAGGAAAAGTTTACAGTAATAGATACGCTAAGATATGAATTTTGTCTATACACTATTCATGCAATCAATGCAGTAAGATGTGTCTAGACTAAGAATGATAAGCAAATGATTCCCTAAGAATGATAAGCAGGTAATTTTCGACACGAAACGATAAGCAAAACTTTTGACATGCAGACACGGTCGAAGTCCAGACTCACTAATGTATCTAAACAACTATCAGTTAGACACACTAATGTAAGACCTGGTTCGCTAAGACCACCGCTCTGATACCACATGAAACGACCCGTCCTAATCCATAAGGATGAATACAATAACATTTGGTTACATCACGAGGTACTTGACCTCTATATGATACATTTTACAAACATTGCATTCGTTTTTAAAATACAAACTTTCTTTACAACGAAAGTTGATGACATGCATACCAATTCGTAACATATCCAAGTATAAATGACTTAATAATATTCTTGATGAACTCAACGACTCGAATGCAACGTCTTTCGAAATATGCCATGAATGACTCCAAGTAATATCCTTAATGAAATGTCCCGTTCTTATTGATTAAAAACGTTCCATATTAATTGATTTCGTTGCGAGGTTTTGACCTCTATATGAGACGTTTTTCAAAGACTGCATTCATTTTTAAACAAACCATAACCTTTATTTCATAAATAAAGGTTTAAAAAGCTTTACGTAGATTATCAAATAATGATAATCTAAAATATCCTGTTTACACACGACCATTACATAATGGTTTACAATACAAATATGTTACAACAAAATAAGTTTCTTGAATGCAGTTTTTACACAATATCATACAAGCATGGACTCCAAATCTTGTCCTTATTTAAGTATGCGACAGTGGAAGCTCTTAATAATCACCTGAGAATAAACATGCTTAAAACGTCAACAAAAATGTTGGTGAGTTATAGGTTTAACCTATATATATCAAATCGTAACAATAGACCACAAGATTTCATATTTCAATACACATCCCATACATAGAGATAAAAATCATTCATATGGTGAACACCTGGTAACCGACAATAACAAGATGCATATATAAGAATATCCCCATCATTCCGGGACACCCTTCGGATATGATATAAATTTCGAAGTACTAAAGCATCCGGTACTTTGGATGGGGTTTGTTAGGCCCAATAGATCTATCTTTAGGATTCGCGTCAATTAGGGTGTCTGTTCCCTAATTCTTAGATTACCAGACTTAATAAAAAGGGGCATATTCGATTTCGATAATTCAACCATAGAATGTAGTTTCACGTACTTGTGTCTATTTTGTAAATCATTTATAAAACCTGCATGTATTCTCATCCCAAAAATATTAGATTTTAAAAGTGGGACTATAACTCACTTTCACAGATTTTTACTTCGTCGGGAAGTAAGACTTGGCCACTGGTTGATTCACGAACCTATAACAATATATACATATATATCAAAGTATGTTCAAAATATATTTACAACACTTTTAATATATTTTGATGTTTTAAGTTTATTAAGTCAGCTGTCCTCGTTAGTAACCTACAACTAGTTGTCCACAGTTAGATGTACAGAAATAAATCGATAAATATTATCTTGAATCAATCCACGACCCAGTGTATACGTATCTCAGTATTGATCACAACTCAAACTATATATATTTTGGAATCAACCTCAACCCTGTATAGCTAACTCCAACATTCACATATAGAGTGTCTATGGTTGTTCCGAAATATATATAGATGTGTCGACATGATAGGTCGAAACATTGTATACGTGTCTATGGTATCTCAAGATTACATAATATATAATACAAGTTGATTAAGTTATGGTTGGAATAGATTTGTTACCAATTTTCACGTAGCTAAAATGAGAAAAATTATCCAATCTTGTTTTACCCATAACTTCTTCATTTTAAATCCGTTTTGAGTGAATCAAATTGCTATGGTTTCATATTGAACTCTATTTTATGAATCTAAACAAAAAAAGTATAGGTTTCTAGTCGGAAAAATAAGTTACAAGTCGTTTTTGTAAAGGTAGTCATTTCAGTCGAAAGAACGACGTCTAGATGACCATTTTAGAAAACATACTTCCACTTTGAGTTTAACCATAATTTTTGGATATAGTTTCATGTTCATAATAAAAATCATTTTCTCAGAATAACAACTTTTAAATCAAAGTTTATCATAGTTTTTAATTAACTAACCCAAAACAGCCCGCGGTGTTACTACGACGGCGTAAATCCGGTTTTACGGTGTTTTTCGTGTTTCCAGGTTTTAAATCATTAAGTTAGCATATCATATAGATATAGAACATGTGTTTAGTTGATTTTAAAAGTCAAGTTAGAAGGATTAACTTTTGTTTGCGAACAAGTTTAGAATTAACTAAACTATGTTCTAGTGATTACAAGTTTAAACCTTCGAATAAGATAGCTTTATATGTATGAATCGAATGATGTTATGAACATCATTACTACCTTAAGTTCCTTGGATGAACCTACTGGAAAAGAGAAAAATGGATCTAGCTTCAATGGATCCTTGGATGGCTCAAAGTTCTTGAAGCAAAATCATGACACGAAAACAAGTTCAAGTAAGATCATCACTTGAAATAAGATTGTTATAGTTATAGAAATTGAACCAAAGTTTGAATATGATTATTACCTTGTATTAGAATGATAACCTACTGTAAGAAACAAAGATTTCTTGAGGTTGGATGATCACCTTACAAGATTGGAAGTGAGCTAGCAAACTTGAAAGTATTCTTGATTTTATGAAACTAGAACTTTTGGAATTTATGAAGAACACTTAGAACTTGAAGATAGAACTTGAGAGAGTTCAATTAGATGAAGAAAATTGAAGAATGAAAGTGTTTGTAGGTGTTTTTGGTCGTTGGTGTATGGATTAGATATAAAGGATATGTAATTTTGTTTTCATGTAAATAAGTCATGAATGATTACTCATATTTTTGTAATCTTATGAGATATTTCATGCTAGTTGCCAAATGATGGTTCCCACATGTGTTAGGTGACTCACATGGGCTGCTAAGAGCTGATCATTGGAGTGTATATACCAATAGTACATACATCTAAAAGCTGTGTATTGTACGAGTACGAATACGGGTGCATACGAGTAGAATTGTTGATGAAACTGAACGAGAATGTAATTGTAAGCATTTTTGTTAAGTAGAAGTATTTTGATAAGTGTATTGAAGTCTTTCAAAAGTGTATAAATACATATTAAAACACTACATGTATATACATTTTAACTGAGTCGTTAAGTCATCGTTAGTCGTTACATGTAAGTGTTGTTTTGAAACCTTTAGGTTAACGATCTTGTTAAATGTTGTTAACCCAATGTTTATAATATCAAAAGAGATTTTAAATTATTATATTATCAAGATATTATGATGTACGAATATCTCTTAATATGATATATATACATTAAATGTCGTTACAACGATAATCGTTACATATATGTCTCGTTTCAAAATCATTAAGTTAGTAGTCTTGTTTTTACATATGTAGTTCATTGTTAATATACTTAATGATATGTTTAATTATCATAATATAATGTTAACTATATATATAACCATATATATGTCATCATATAGTTTTTACAAGTTTTAACGTTCGTGAATCACCGGTCAACTTGGGTGGTCAATTGTCTATATGAAACCTATTTCAATTAATCAAGTCTTAACAAGTTTGATTGCTTAACATGTTGGAAACATTTAATCATGTAAACATCAATCTCAATTAATATATATAAACATGGAAAAGTTCGGGTCACTACAGTACCTACCCGTTAAATAAATTTCGTCCCGAAATTTTAAGCTGTTGAAGGTGTTGACGAATCTTCTGGAAATAGATGCGGGTATTTCTTCTTTATCTGATCTTCACGCTCCCAGGTGAACTCAGGTCCTCTACGCGCATTCCATCGAACCTTAACAATTGGTATCTTGTTTTGCTTAAGTCTTTTAACCTCACGATCCATTATTTCGACGGGTTCTTCGATGAATTGAAGTTTTTCGTTGATTTGGATTTCATCTAACGGAATAGTGAGATCTTCTTTAGCAAAACATTTCTTCAAATTCGAGACGTGGAAAGTGTTATGTACAGCCGCGAGTTGTTGAGGTAACTCTAGTCGGTAAGCTACTGGTCCGACACGATCAATAATCTTGAATGGTCCAATATACCTTGGATTTAATTTCCCTCGTTTACCAAATCGAACAACGCCTTTCCAAGGTGCAACTTTAAGCATGACCATCTCTCCAATTTCAAATTCTATATCTTTTCTTTTAATGTCAGCGTAGCTCTTTTGTCGACTTTGGGCGGTTTTCAACCGTTGTTGAATTTGGATGATCTTCTCGGTAGTTTCTTGTATAATCTCCGGACCCGTAATCTGTCTATCCCCCACTTCACTCCAACAAATCGGAGACCTGCACTTTCTACCATAAAGTGCTTCAAACGGCGCCATCTCAATGCTTGAATGGTAGCTGTTGTTGTAGGAAAATTCTGCTAACGGTAGATGTCGATCCCAACTGTTTCCGAAATCAATAACACATGCTCGTAGCATGTCTTCAAGCGTTTGTATCGTCCTTTCGCTCTGCCCATCAGTTTGTGGATGATAGGCAGTACTCATGTCTAGACGAGTTCCTAATGCTTGCTGTAATGTCTGCCAGAATCTTGAAATAAATCTGCCATCCCTATCAGAGATAATAGAGATTGGTATTCCATGTCTGGAGACGACTTCCTTCAAATACAGTCGTGCTAACTTCTCCATCTTGTCATCTTCTCTTATTGGTAGGAAGTGTGCTGATTTGGTGAGACGATCAACTATTACCCAAATAGTATCAAAACCACTTGCAGTCCTTGGCAATTTAGTGATGAAATCCATGGTAATGTTTTCCCATTTCCATTCCGGGATTTCGGGTTGTTGAAGTAGACCTGATGGTTTCTGATGCTCAGCTTTGACCTTAGAACACGTCAAACATTCTCCTACGTATTTAGCAACATCGGCTTTCATACCCGGCCACCAAAAATGTTTCTTGAGATCCTTGTACATCTTCCCCGTTCCAGGATGTATTGAGTATCTGGTTTTATGAGCTTCTCTAAGTACCATTTCTCTCATATCTCCAAATTTTGGTACCCAAATCCTTTCAGCCCTATACCGGGTTCCGTCTTCCCGAATATTAAGATGCTTCTCCGATCCTTTGGGTATTTCATCCTTTAAATTTCCCTCTTTTAAAACTCCTTGTTGCGCCTCCTTTATTTGAGTAGTAATGTTATTATGAATCATTATATTCATAGATTTTACTCGAATGGGTTCTCTGTCCTTCCTGCTCAAGGCATCGGCTACCACATTTGCCTTCCCCGGGTGGTAACGAATCTCAAAGTCATAATCATTCAACAATTCAATCCACCTACGCTGCCTCATATTCAGTTGTTTCTGATTAAATATGTGTTGAAGACTTTTGTGGTCGGTATATATAATACTTTTGACCCCATATAAGTAGTGCCTCCAAGTCTTTAATGCAAAAACAACCGCGCCTAATTCCAAATCATGCGTCGTATAATTTTGTTCGTGAATCTTCAATTGTCTAGACGCATAAGCAATCACCTTCGTTCGTTGCATTAATACACAACCGAGACCTTGCTTTGATGCATCACAATAAATCACAAAATCATCATTCCCTTCAGGCAATGACAATATAGGTGCCGTAGTTAGCTTTTTCTTCAATAACTGAAACGCTTTCTCTTGTTCATCATTCCATTCAAATTTCTTCCCTTTATGCGTTAATGCAGTCAAGGGTTTTGCTATTCTGGAAAAGTCTTGGATGAACCTTCTGTAGTAACCAGCTAGTCCTAAAAACTGGCGTATGTGTTTCGGAGTTTTCGGGGTTTCCCACTTTTCAACAGTTTCTATCTTTGCCGGATCCACCTTAATACCTTCTTTGTTCACTATGTGACCGAGGAATTGAACTTCTTCCAACCAAAATGCACACTTTGAAAACTTAGCGTACAATTCTTCCTTCCTCAATACTTCTAACACCTTTCTCAAATGTTCACCGTGTTCTTGGTCATTCTTTGAGTAAATAAGTATGTCATCAATGAAAACAATGACAAACTTGTCAAGGTATGGTCCACACACTCGGTTCATAAGGTCCATGAACACAGCTGGTGCATTAGTTAAACCAAACGGCATGACCATAAACTCGTAATGACCGTAACGTGTTCTGAAAGCAGTCTTTGGAATATCATCTTCTTTCACCCGCATTTGATGATACCCGGAACGTAAGTCAATCTTTGAATAAACAGACGAGCCTTGTAGTTGATCAAATAAGTCGTCGATTCTCGGTAGTGGGTAGCGGTTCTTGATGGTAAGTTTGTTCAACTCTCGGTAGTCGATACACAACCTGAATGTACCATCTTTCTTCTTGACAAACAAAACAGGAGCTCCCCACGGTGATGTGCTTGGTCGAATGAAACCACGCTCTAAAAGTTCTTGTAATTGGCTTTGCAGTTCTTTCATCTCGCTGGGTGCGAGTCTGTAAGGAGCACGAGCTATTGGTGCAGCTCCTGGTACAAGATCTATTTGAAATTCAACGGATCGATGTGGGGGTAATCCCGGTAATTCTTTCGGAAATACATCGGGAAATTCTTTTGCAATGGGAACATCATTGATGCTCTTTTCTTCAGTTTGTACTTTCTCAACGTGTGCTAGAACAGCATAGCAACCTTTTCTTATTAGTTTTTGTGCCTTCAAATTACTAATAAGATGTAGCTTCGTGTTGCCCTTTTCTCCGTACACCATTAAGGGTTTTCCTTTTTCTCGTATAATACGAATTGCATTTTTGTAACAAACGATCTCCGCTTTCACTTCTTTCAACCAGTCCATACCGATTATCACATCAAAACTCCCTAACTCTACTGGTATCAAATCAATCTTAAATGTTTCGCTAACCAGTTTAATTTCTCGATTCCGACATATATTATCTGCTGAAATTAATTTACCATTTGCTAATTCGAGTAAAAATTTACTATCCAAAGGCGTCAATGGACAACTTAATTTAGCACAAAAATCTCTACTCATATAGCTTCTATCCGCACCCGAATCAAATAAAACGTAAGCAGATTTATTGTCAATAAGAAACGTACCCGTAACAAGCTCCGGGTCTTCCTGTGCCTCTACCGCATTAATATTGAAAACTCTTCCACGGCCTTGTCCATTCGTGTTCTCCTGGTTCGGGCAATTTCTAATAATGTGGCCTGGTTTTCCACATTTATAACAAACTACATTGGCATAACTTGCTCCGACACTACTTGCTCCGCCATTACTCGTTCCGACACCATTTGTTCCTTTCGTTCTATTAACCCCTGGTCCGTAGACCTCACACTTCGCCGCGCTATGACCATTTCTTTTACACTTGTTGCAAAATTTGGTGCAGAACCCCGAGTGATTCTTTTCACACCTTTGGCATAGTTGCTTCTGATTGTTGTTGTTGTTGCGGTTATTATTGTTGTTGGGATGATTGTTGTAGTTGCTGTTGTTGTTGTTGTTGTTGTTGTTGTTGGGCCGTTTGTTGTAGTTGCGATTGATGTTGCGATTGTTGGGATAATTATTGCGATTATTGTTGTAATTGCTGTTGTTGTTGTATTGGTGATTCTTATCACCGTTTTCCTCCCACTTTCTTTTGACTTGCTTCACATTGGCCTCTTCAGCAGTCTGTTCTTTAATTCTTTCTTCAATCTGGTTCACTAGTTTGTGAGCCATTCTACATGCCTGTTGTATGGAGGCGGGCTCGTGTGAACTTATATCTTCTTGGATTCTTTCCGGTAATCCTTTCACAAACGCGTCGATCTTCTCTTCCTCATCTTCGAATGCTCCCGGACACAATAGGCACAATTCTGTGAATCGTCTTTCGTACGTGGTAATATCAAATCCTTGGGTTCGTAACCCTCTAAGTTCTGTCTTGAGCTTATTGACCTCGGTTCTGGGACGGTACTTCTCGTTCATCAAGTGCTTGAATGCTGACCACGGTAGTGCGTACGCATCGTCTTGTCCCACTTGCTCTAGATAGGTATTCCACCATGTTAATGCAGAACCTGTGAAGGTATGCGTAGCGTACTTCACTTTGTCCTCTTCAGTACACTTACTTATGGCAAACACCGATTCAACCTTCTCGGTCCACCGTTTCAATCCGATCGGTCCTTCGGTTCCATCAAATTCCAAAGGTTTGCAGGCAGTGAATTCTTTGTAGGTGCATCCTACACGATTTCCTGTACTGCTAGATCCAAGGTTATTGTTGGTATGTAGCGCAGCCTGTACTGCGGCTATGTTTGAAGCTAGAAAAGTACGGAATTCCTCTTCATTCATATTTACGGTGTGTCGAGTAGTCGGTGCCATTTCCTTCAAAATAGTTAAATGGAACAAGTTAATCATACAGAATATTAAGAGTAGTTAATAGTATTTCGTAGCATAATATGAACTCATTTATAAAAGCTTTTTCTTCATATTAGCGTTTTATAAGTTTAAATTCGGGTAGTACCTACCCGTTAAGTTCATACTTAGTAGCTAATATACAATTCAACTACTACAATTCTATATGAAAAACTGATTATAATAATATTTCGCGTTCAAACTTTTATACAATATTTTACAAACTTACAATACCGCTTATTTTACATAAAGCATGAAATATAGCACACAATAACTTTGATACAAGATAGTTGTGAAGACAATTCTAGCTAGTACACAAGTCGTTCAGCAAAGGCAATAAAGACACGTAATTCATACGTCCATAAACAAGTCATGCATTCTGGTTTTACTAGGACTACTTCCCATCCTTGGTCTTGTGCAACATAACCGTTATGGCCATTGATAAGACAGCGTGTTGTAACGTCATCAAAGGGACGAGGGTTACGTAATGTCCAACAGTCCCGTAACAATCTAAAAACCTCATTTCTTACCCCAATTACCGACTCCGTCACTTGTGGAAACGTTTTGTTTAATAGTTGTAGCCCGATGTTCTTGTTCTCACTTTGGTGAGAAGCGAACATTACTAATCCGTAAGCATAACATGCTTCTTTATGTTGCATGTTAGCCGCTTTTTCTAAATCACGAAGTCCAATATTCGGATATATTGAGTCAAAATAATTTCTTAACCCGTTGCGTAAAATAGCATTTGGGTTCCCCGCAATATATGCGTCAAAGTAAACACATCGTAACTTATGGGTTTCCCAATGTGATATCCCCCATCTTTCAAACGAAAGTCTCTTATAAACCAAGACATTCTTGGAACGTTCTTCGAATGTCTTACAAACTGATCTCGCCTTAAATAGTTGTGCCGAGGAATTCTGGCCGACTCTAGACAAGATTTCATCAATCATGTCTCCGGGTAGGTCTCTTAAAATATTGGGTTGTCTATCCATTTTGTGTTTTTAAACTGTAAAATAGACAAGAGTTAGATTCATAAAAAAAATACTTATTAATACAAGCAATTTTTACATATATCATAAAGCATAAGCACACTATATTACATATATTACACCACACAAATAGAACTATCTTATTCCGACTCGCTCGTTTCTTCTTCTTCGGTTTTGGTTCGTTTTGCCAAGTTTCTAGGGATATATGATGTTTCCCTAATACGAGCCGTAATTTTCCACATTGGTTTAGAAAAACCTGGTGGTTTAGAGGTTCCCGGGTCATTGTTACAACTTAAGGACTTCGGGGGTTGACGATACATATAAAGTTCATCGGGGTTAGAATTAGATTTCTCTATTTTTATGCCCTTTCCCTTATTATTTTCTTTTACCTTTTTAAATTCAGTTGGGGTAATTTCTATAACATCATCGGAATTCTCGTCGGAATCCGATTCATCGGAGAATTGGTAATCCTCCCAATATTTTGCTTCCTTGGCGGAAACACCATTGACCATAATTAACTTTGGTCGGTTGGTTGAGGATTTTCTTTTACTTAACCGTTTTATTATTTCCCCCACCGGTTCTATTTCTTCATCCGGTTCCGATTCTTCTTCCGGTTCCGATTCTTCTTCCGGTTCCGACTCTTCTTCCGGTTCCTCTTCGGGAACTTGTGAATCAGTCCACAAATCATTCCAATTTACATTTGACTCTTCATTATTATTAGGTGAGTCAATGGGACTTGTTCTAGAGGTAGACATCTATCACATAATATCAAACATGTTAAGAGATTAATATATCACATAATATTCATATGTTAAAAATATATAGTTTCCAACAAAATTGTTAAGCAATCATTTTTAAAGAAAACACGGTCGAAGTCCAGACTCACTAATGCATCCTAACAAACTCGATAAGACACACTAATGCAAATTTTCTGGTTCTCTAAGACCAATGCTCGGATACCAACTGAAATGTCCCGTTCTTATTGATTAAAAACGTTCCATATTAATTGATTTCGTTGCGAGGTTTTGACCTCTATATGAGACGTTTTTCAAAGACTGCATTCATTTTTAAACAAACCATAACCTTTATTTCATAAATAAAGGTTTAAAAAGCTTTACGTAGATTATCAAATAATGATAATCTAAAATATCCTGTTTACACACGACCATTACATAATGGTTTACAATACAAATATGTTACAACAAAATAAGTTTCTTGAATGCAGTTTTTACACAATATCATACAAGCATGGACTCCAAATCTTGTCCTTATTTAAGTATGCGACAGTGGAAGCTCTTAATAATCACCTGAGAATAAACATGCTTAAAACGTCAACAAAAATGTTGGTGAGTTATAGGTTTAACCTATATATATCAAATCGTAACAATAGACCACAAGATTTCATATTTCAATACACATCCCATACATAGAGATAAAAATCATTCATATGGTGAACACCTGGTAACCGACAATAACAAGATGCATATATAAGAATATCCCCATCATTCCGGGACACCCTTCGGATATGATATAAATTTCGAAGTACTAAAGCATCCGGTACTTTGGATGGGGTTTGTTAGGCCCAATAGATCTATCTTTAGGATTCGCGTCAATTAGGGTGTCTGTTCCCTAATTCTTAGATTACCAGACTTAATAAAAAGGGGCATATTCGATTTCGATAATTCAACCATAGAATGTAGTTTCACGTACTTGTGTCTATTTTGTAAATCATTTATAAAACCTGCATGTATTCTCATCCCAAAAATATTAGATTTTAAAAGTGGGACTATAACTCACTTTCACAGATTTTTACTTCGTCGGGAAGTAAGACTTGGCCACTGGTTGATTCACGAACCTATAACAATATATACATATATATCAAAGTATGTTCAAAATATATTTACAACACTTTTAATATATTTTGATGTTTTAAGTTTATTAAGTCAGCTGTCCTCGTTAGTAACCTACAACTAGTTGTCCACAGTTAGATGTACAGAAATAAATCGATAAATATTATCTTGAATCAATCCACGACCCAGTGTATACGTATCTCAGTATTGATCACAACTCAAACTATATATATTTTGGAATCAACCTCAACCCTGTATAGCTAACTCCAACATTCACATATAGAGTGTCTATGGTTGTTCCGAAATATATATAGATGTGTCGACATGATAGGTCGAAACATTGTATACGTGTCTATGGTATCTCAAGATTACATAATATATAATACAAGTTGATTAAGTTATGGTTGGAATAGATTTGTTACCAATTTTCACGTAGCTAAAATGAGAAAAATTATCCAATCTTGTTTTACCCATAACTTCTTCATTTTAAATCCGTTTTGAGTGAATCAAATTGCTATGGTTTCATATTGAACTCTATTTTATGAATCTAAACAAAAAAAGTATAGGTTTCTAGTCGGAAAAATAAGTTACAAGTCGTTTTTGTAAAGGTAGTCATTTCAGTCGAAAGAACGACGTCTAGATGACCATTTTAGAAAACATACTTCCACTTTGAGTTTAACCATAATTTTTGGATATAGTTTCATGTTCATAATAAAAATCATTTTCTCAGAATAACAACTTTTAAATCAAAGTTTATCATAGTTTTTAATTAACTAACCCAAAACAGCCCGCGGTGTTACTACGACGGCGTAAATCCGGTTTTACGGTGTTTTTCGTGTTTCCAGGTTTTAAATCATTAAGTTAGCATATCATATAGATATAGAACATGTGTTTAGTTGATTTTAAAAGTCAAGTTAGAAGGATTAACTTTTGTTTGCGAACAAGTTTAGAATTAACTAAACTATGTTCTAGTGATTACAAGTTTAAACCTTCGAATAAGATAGCTTTATATGTATGAATCGAATGATGTTATGAACATCATTACTACCTTAAGTTCCTTGGATGAACCTACTGGAAAAGAGAAAAATGGATCTAGCTTCAATGGATCCTTGGATGGCTCAAAGTTCTTGAAGCAAAATCATGACACGAAAACAAGTTCAAGTAAGATCATCACTTGAAATAAGATTGTTATAGTTATAGAAATTGAACCAAAGTTTGAATATGATTATTACCTTGTATTAGAATGATAACCTACTGTAAGAAACAAAGATTTCTTGAGGTTGGATGATCACCTTACAAGATTGGAAGTGAGCTAGCAAACTTGAAAGTATTCTTGATTTTATGAAACTAGAACTTTTGGAATTTATGAAGAACACTTAGAACTTGAAGATAGAACTTGAGAGAGTTCAATTAGATGAAGAAAATTGAAGAATGAAAGTGTTTGTAGGTGTTTTTGGTCGTTGGTGTATGGATTAGATATAAAGGATATGTAATTTTGTTTTCATGTAAATAAGTCATGAATGATTACTCATATTTTTGTAATCTTATGAGATATTTCATGCTAGTTGCCAAATGATGGTTCCCACATGTGTTAGGTGACTCACATGGGCTGCTAAGAGCTGATCATTGGAGTGTATATACCAATAGTACATACATCTAAAAGCTGTGTATTGTACGAGTACGAATACGGGTGCATACGAGTAGAATTGTTGATGAAACTGAACGAGAATGTAATTGTAAGCATTTTTGTTAAGTAGAAGTATTTTGATAAGTGTATTGAAGTCTTTCAAAAGTGTATAAATACATATTAAAACACTACATGTATATACATTTTAACTGAGTCGTTAAGTCATCGTTAGTCGTTACATGTAAGTGTTGTTTTGAAACCTTTAGGTTAACGATCTTGTTAAATGTTGTTAACCCAATGTTTATAATATCAAAAGAGATTTTAAATTATTATATTATCAAGATATTATGATGTACGAATATCTCTTAATATGATATATATACATTAAATGTCGTTACAACGATAATCGTTACATATATGTCTCGTTTCAAAATCATTAAGTTAGTAGTCTTGTTTTTACATATGTAGTTCATTGTTAATATACTTAATGATATGTTTAATTATCATAATATAATGTTAACTATATATATAACCATATATATGTCATCATATAGTTTTTACAAGTTTTAACGTTCGTGAATCACCGGTCAACTTGGGTGGTCAATTGTCTATATGAAACCTATTTCAATTAATCAAGTCTTAACAAGTTTGATTGCTTAACATGTTGGAAACATTTAATCATGTAAACATCAATCTCAATTAATATATATAAACATGGAAAAGTTCGGGTCACTACACTTAAAATGAGCTAATGCACAGCGGAAGATTTCTTTAATACCTGAGAATAAACATGCTTTAAAGTGTCAACCAAAAGGTTGGTGAGTTCATTAGTTTATCATAATCATTCATTTCCATCATTTTAATAGACCACAAGATTTCATATATTGACACGCGTAACTCGCGAATTAAAATTCATTCATATGGATAGAACACCTGGTAACCGACCTTAACAGAATGCATATAGAATATCCCCATCATTCCGGGACTCACATCGGACATGATAAATCGAAGTACTAAAGCAGTTCAAATTCTCTGACCGGGGCTTGTTAGTGCGCATAGATCTATCTTTAGGATTCACGTCAATTGGTGGCAATTATAATAAACACCAATTCTTAGGCTACCAAGCTAAAAAGGGGCATATTCGGTTCGATAATCCAACCATAGAATGTAGTTTCGATCACTTGTGTTTATTTCGTAAAACATTTGTAAAAGCAGCGCATGTATTCTCAGTCCCAAAAATATATATATAAAAAAGGAGTAAATGAAACTCACAATACGATATTTGTAGTAAAATATGCATACGACAGAACTGAACAATGTCGGGCTGGCCTCAGATTCACGAACCTATATCAATTGTATATCTATTAACACATATAATCGTAATCGAACAATTTATATACGTATTTATCAGTGATATGATTTTATAACTTATGTGTTTCATTAAAATATTTTAATATTACTAATAATAATATATTAATAATAATGATACTTATTAATGATAATGATAATACTATTAAGGATAATAATAATAATGATAAAAATAATAATACTAATATTGTTAAAAATAATGATTTTAATAAAAATGATAGTTTTTAATAATAATAATAATAATAATAATAATAATAATAATAATAATAATAATAATAATAATAAAAATAATAATAATAATAATAATAATAATAATAATAATAATAATAATAATAATAATAATAATAATAATAATAATAATAATAATAATAATAATAATAATAATAAGAATAAGAATAAGAATAAGAATAAGAATAAGAATAAGAATAAGAATAAGAATAAGAATAAGATAATAAGAACTACCTTAAAGAGTTTTCCTAAAAAAATTGACAGAGCCCGGGGTCGAACCCAAGACCTCTCACTTAAAACCCACATCCCTAACCACTCTTCTATGATTTCATTTCTGTTATTTATACCCGAACTATTTCTTATAACCCGTTTTCTGTTTCCATTTCTATCATCCTCTCTTCAGCCCAACAACACAAAAGGGGTTCGGCCCAACAGAACCCCAGCCGAATAGAAATTAGAAGTGGATCTTCGGCCCAACCGAAAATTAACCAGATTTGGCCCAAGCAGTGGTTTGATGATTTTAATAGAAAAGGAGCCGTAAAAAAATTAAGGGATTTATATTCTGAATACACGTCCTCCTTCTTAATCCCATGTCACACTCCATTACCAACATCCTATCAGAAAAATAAATATACCTGCTGGAAAGGAAAAAGGATGCAACGTCTTTATCATCAATCTTAATATCTATCCCACTTTTGTTGGTCAAAACTCTCCCCTTGATAAAATAAAATGCGATATGTATATACCAAATTATCATCACCACATATTTATTAATTACAACATAAAAGAAACCAAGACTTTCCCTTTTTGTCTCCCACTATAGTCGGCCACTGTATCCAACTAGTACACTAGGAATATTTGTCTAACAACAATGAATTAAAGCTCCTCATGAATCCCACTATCAATTTATAATGGAAGGTGGGGTATTTTCCTTTAAAGGTTGTCGACTAAGAAAAATTTTAAAAGGTACGTAACATGCGTGAGTATGTGTGGTTTATTTAAGACTGAATATCATTATATATATGTATCCCACGTTCTCAATTATCATACCTAGTGGGGTTATCAATAAAGGGATGTATTGGTTGTTCTCCAATTGTGAACAGCAAAATAAAAAATATAGGATGAGGGTGGTTGCAACAGGCAGTAGCAGCAGAAGATTGTAGCAAAAATTCGGGTTTCCTAGTTGTCTTATCAACGAGCAGAAGATAAAAGAAAAATATATATAGCAGTCATATTCTTCTTTGTATAGTTGCATATTTAGTAACGTTTGATGGTGGGTAATCGCACGAAGGTGAAAGGTGGTGTTAGAATTCGAAACAGGAAAATAGAAACTGAAGTGGTTTAGTGGTGATAGGTTTTGATAGATTTTGTTTATAAAGTAGTGATTAAGTTTGAAGATAGATGGTGAATTGGTGGTGGAGATCATGATTGATCAAGATAACTGAAAGTGTGGTTGTTGAGTAATGGCGCTCGTAGTTTGTGGTGATCTCTATCTCTCTCTCTCTCTAATGTAACACATGTGCATAACATATATAAAGAGAAAGGTGGTGATGGTTGTCGATCGAAGTATTCGAGCCAAGAAGGAACAAACAAAAATAGATAAAGTAGAAAATGAAGTTTAACAGATTCGTACGTTTGCTATTGATATTTAGCAACTTGATTTGATATATTTTTTTTTGTTGTGATAATGAGATCGATTGGAATCCAGTTTCAAGACAGAAAACAAATTCAATAAAGCTTGATAGTTATGTGAAACTAAATCCATTCTTATTTCTGATTACATTCGTACCAATCAAGACTTTAATATCAGATAATAATTTAACGTGATTGTATTATATAACAGAATACGTAATTACCTGCATATATATGTATATATATATAGATATATAACATATTTTGTATATGTATATGTATTTATATATATATATATATATATATATATATATATATATATATATATATATATAAAATTCATAAATTTTGATAATTGACAAATATATTAATACTATTAATAATTAATAATACTATTAATAATATTACTAGTAATAATAACATTTTTGATAAAGAGACTAGTAATAATAAATGATAAATAATAATATGATAATGATAAATTTTTAATTAATAATAAGGATAATAAAAATGATAATACTAATTTTATTAATGATACAAATAATACTTCTAGTTATAATAATGTTAATAATACTGATTTTAATATTAATATTACTATTGATAATAATATTGAAAGTAATGAAAATCATATTCAAACTTGTATCTAGATTTAATATATTACTATTTACCAATTATTCAATATATTGAATCTTTAATATTTATTACTTATATATATAATACGACATATAATATTACAAATTATAATTCCAATTACCATATATATATATATATATATATATATATATATATATATATATATATATATATATATATATATATATATATATATATCCACACATATCTATTTACAATTAATTTGTTCGTAAATTGTCGGAAATGGTCGAAGGGTAATTGCATATGTGAAAATAGTTCAAAATTTTTAAGACTTAACATTACAGTCTTCGCTTATTGTGTCGAAATCATATAAAGATTAAGTTTAGATTTGGTCGGAAATTTTCTGGTCGTCACAATCGACATCTCTAGTTCATCTTTATCATTATCGACAAAAAAAAATATAAAACAAATTGTCTATGTTTCATTGCAAAATGTGGATTATTCCTTTTCCCCACCCACTTGAAAGAGTCGACAATCCCCACATCAAAGTAGTAATAAAATACGGAACAAAATAAAAGGGAAAAAGAAATATCACAAAATCCTTATTCCTTATATATATATATATATATATATATATATATATATATATATATATATATATATATATATATATATATATATATATATATATATATATATATATATATATATATATATATATCTCATCTTCTACTTTATCGCCATTATGTTTCACCATTTTATTGTAGGTTCACAATAACATTAACATTCTTCATTTTATTGTAACATACACAGAAATAATCAGCGAAATAACAGAAGCGTAGGTGGTGTTTGGGTCTGTGAATTTATCGAACCAAAATAGAAATAATAGCATCAGTAACAGTCGTATGTGAGGGCTGCTTTGTGTGACGACCCAGAAATTTCTGACCAAATTTAAACTTAATCCTTGAATGTTTCCTACACGATAAGCAAAGTCTGTAATGTGGAGTCCTGAAAGTTTTAAACTATTTCATATATTCATTTAACCCTTGACTATTCCCGACGATTCACGAAAAAGTGTTGTAAAAATATAAATATATATATAGCTAAATAAATATAAATGAGGGTATTGAAAATAATAAACTATAAATGAATCATTAGAATTGAAATGTAAAAATAATAAATAAAATAATTAAGTTCTATTAGGATAAATATATATATATATATATATATATATATATATATATATATATATATATATATATATATATATATATATATATATATATATATATATGATTCCTATTTATAACTATTATATTGTAAAATTATATGAAATATATAAATATTAAGTATTCAATAAATGTTATCATATCATGTATAATATAATTATTACATAATTAATAAATTAAATGTAATTACAAGTTGAATTATAGTTGTTATATTATTATTACATTCATTATTATTATTATTAATATCAATATTAGTACTATAAATATTAATAAAGATTATAATATGAAATTTGATACATTGATTTGTTATAGTATCATTATTATTAATTATTAATGTTATTGATATCGTTGTTAAAATCATTACTAATATAACTAATAGTGAAATTATAATTTTAGTTATTATAATTAATATCAGTATTATCAATATTATTGAAACTATAAATTATTATTATTATCATTATTATAGTTACTAGAAAATGACACAAATTAATTATTATTATCATTAAAAATATTATTAATATCATTTGTATGATCAGTAAAAATATTATTATTATACTTATTATTAGTTAAAATGTTAAGGGTATTATTATTATCCTATTTATTAAAAGATTAACTATAATCCATAAATATAAATATATAAATACAGAGATATAAATACTGAAATATAATCAGATATATAAAGATACATATACGTATATGAATTACAGTATATATACGTATAAGTAAATACAGGTATATAGATATATGATTATCTGGATACGATATATATTAATATATATATATATATATATATATATATATATATATATATATATATATATATATACAGATAAGCTGTTTATCGATGGAGTCTGTATCAAATCGCTATCCTTCTGTTTAATCTGTCTATGTATTTGATAAACATACGAATCCAAATCACAGCTATAATTCAAATTCTGTTTCAAGTCATTGTCAAATTTTTTTTATTGTTCCTAATTAATAATTACGTACCTCATGTTTCAAAATTGTTACCTGTCCCAATCACTTTACATTACAGCCCAATCGATCATATCCTCATTATTAAGCTTCAACAATATGATTTCTGTCATTACACATTCTATAATTCAAAAAACAACAACGTAACAACAACGTAACCCAATACCACATGAGTGGTGTATGGGGGAGGTGAGATGTAGACAATCCTTCCCTTATCCGAGAATAAAGACAAGTCATTTCTCCACCCAGAGTGAAAACACTCTCAAGAGTAGAGAAAGTTGTGATGACCCGAAAATTTCCGATCAAATTTAAACTTTAATCTTTATATGTTTCCGACACGATAAGCAAAATCTGTAATGTTGAGTCTCGAAAGTTTTGAAATCTATATTCATACAATCAATTACCCTTTGACTGCTCTCGACGATTCACGAACAATTAATTATAAATAGATATGTGTGTATGTATATATAAATAATAATTCGAAATATAATTTGAAGTATTATATGTTGTTGTTATTAAAAGTTAATAAAATAAAAATAGGATATTATATTAATTATTATTTAAAACACATCTATATAAATAAAGTGTATTAAATATATTTTGTGATTTCAAATCTATTTAGTAAACGACAATAACACTCAATTGTCATTCGATCGGTATTAAATAAGTTTAAATCGAACGTAGATGATTTTAAAATAAACGGTGATCCGAAAATGAGTTCTATAAATTTTAGACTTACTAAAAATGTATTTAGGATCTAGTTATTTAATTTTAGTACTTTTTATATTTTACCCAGAATTGAGAGGGACAGTTGATGTAATTTTTATTTAATAAATTAATGATCGAATTTTATACCATAATGACTGAAATAAATAAAGATAATTATTATAAAAATATGGAATTCTTCTGAAGACTTTTTATTCATCACTGAGTGAACAACGGGGCACGATATAATAGTCTGTTAAAACTGTCGACAACATAATTGAAATTGATAGTTTTAATTCACACGTTTTAGATTCTATGTTATTATATTTATCATTATTGTTATATTATTTGGATTCATGCATCATTTACTAGTAAACATCACCATCCCAAATTCCTTTTACTTATCTTTCTCAAACAGAAACCCACTTAGGAAATAAGAAATATCCGTGATATTTGAATTTTGATTCTCTTTTAAACTGTTCTATAATTGAATTCGTTGAGTTAAGATGCTATGTGTTTTGTTCTTTATCACCCCACTTGCATTTCTATTTCTTTCTTTCCTTTTCTGTCAACATCCAGACAACTAACCATCTCATTTTTTTTCTTCTTTAATTCATAACTTATTTAATACTTAATTAATATTGTGTTCCCACTACTTATTAAAGACTACTTATTAAAGTTATATATGATACATGAACTTACATATACATCCTCACTCATATTAACTCTTTTCTCCTATATATATATATATATATATATATATATATATATATATATATATATATATATATATATACATTAACATCTCTTATTTTCTTACTCCTTCATACAAACCGAGATCAACCATCCATATACCACTTAAACTTGTTGCCCTCTTGTTTTCCTGTTTTCTTGGTTCGAGCTTACTCACCACCAAGTCGACAACCACCATTACCATCCTCACCTTGAAGAGTCACGACCACCAATATCCACCTTGGAACCCCATGTAATCCATTTCAAAACCATAAACCATCGTCCTCTTCACTATCAAAACAATCTGTTTCAGTTTTGATATTTTGATTCGAAGCCAAGACAAGCACCATTCTCCACATTCATGTTCTCTTGTTCGGTTATAACCCACAACCACTTTCAAACAAGAACCACCTTTGATTACCTCTAAGTTGTTATTATTATTTTATGTTTCAATTGAGCTAAAAACCAAAACCATCGAACCATGTAACTGTTGCTACTAACTGTTAATGTTTTGAAAACCTGCATGATTGCAGCTACTATATAGACCGTTAACCCTTCCTAGTTCGTCACTACAGTAAAACGAAAACCACCCTAAAATAATCATCTTGGTTGCTGCTATATTTTATCTGTTTTAATTACTCGATCAAGTCCAAACCCGATCGTTATGCTACAGCTACAGTTTCTGTTTAATTTTTCTGTTTCTGTTCACAGCCACCTCCATCGAATATCCCTTACTACTACTACATCGTATCTGTTTTCTGTTTCATTCGACAATCTATCAACAAACCACCACTTAACCATCTCCTTGCAACTTCCTGTCGTTGCTATTACTTTCGTTTTCAAAACCCAGATGAAACAGGAGCGATGCTACAGTGACCATCATATTTATAAATTTGTTTCTGTTATTGCTTTAACAACGATGAAGGTGAAGGCCATTTATTGACATGATGATGATGAGTTGTTGGTGTTACCGCTGCCGTGTTTTCTGCTTTGGGTTTTACAACGATGTCAATGATATAGATAATGGTGGGGTTTTAGAGATATAATGGGTGATGATTGGAATTACTTTGGGGTGTTTGTTTAGTTCATTTGGCCGACACTTTTACAAACAAGGAACCCACCACTTGAATTAAGCATGGTATAATGTTGTTTGCTAGTAATATTATTTACCTGCACCATAGATTAAACCCATCGGTATGGGCCAGCTACAAGGACGTTTCATTATTTTTCTTTTCTCTTCAATTACGTGAAGCCCATGATTATGATCATGGGGATATTATAAGATGATGATTCTGTGAAAACAACGATGCTGTGATATTTATGTACGATGAAAATGATATGTATTTTGATTATGATGATAACTATAGATGATGATAAGATGATGATTAATGATGGCGTTAATGATGAAACAAAAGATGATACAATGATGATGAAGTTAGGGTTTGATTATGTCACGAAAGATTAATGAAACATTTAAGACGATAATGAGGTTTAGTATTGATTATTTATGATCATTTGAAGTATCTAAATCGATATTGGGTTGACTTGAGTATTACTATTTGGTTTGTTTTTTTTAAAGAAGATGAAGGATAGAAACCAGAAAATAAATATGGGTTAAGAAAATAAGGCTCGATCATAAAATAGAAAGTGAGCAGCAGCTCAGATGGTTAAGGGGGGAGCGGGTGTGCGAGAGGTCACGGGTTCGAACCCGGTTCATGCCATGTTTTTTTTCTTAAACAAGATTTTGAGGTAGTTATTATACTTTTAATTATTATTACTTCTTTATTTTTATTATTATTATTGATATTGTTATTGTTGTTATTGTTATTATTATTAGTATTAAGTATTAATCATTATTATTATTATGATTAGGGTTACAATTACTGTTATTATAATTATTTATATTACTATTAATGTTATTATTAAGTATTAAGTATTATAATCTTTATTATCACTATTATTATTATTATTATTATTATTATTATTATTATTATTATTATTATTATTATTATTATTATTATTATTATTATTATTATTATTATTATAAGTATTATTATTATTATTATTATTATTATTATCCTCATTAGTATTGTTATTATTAAAAATTATTGTTTTTATAACCATATTATTATTATTATCATTATTACTTTCATATTAACAAAATTATTATAACAAATAAATTTTTTCTATATAAGAGTATATTATGTACAACTACCTCAATACATCTAATTGTATATGTTAAGATTATTTATATAATAGCTACATATAACAAATTGTTGATTTTGATATAATATTAAACATATTTATATATAAAACTATATAAATATTAACTACATTATATATACAAATTAAATATTAAATATATAAGATATATAGTTTAGGATATAACATATAAATTATTCGATTATGATTATATATATTAATATACATATGAATGATATAGGTTCGTGAATCTGAAGCCAACCCTATACTTGTTCAATGTCGTTATATGTATTTTTACTACAAAATGCATTAGGTGAGTTTCATTTGCTCCATTTTTAAATGCTTTTGCAATATATATTTTTGGGACTGAGAATATATGCGCTGCTTTTATAAATGCTTTACGAAATAGAAAAAGTGATCGAAACTACATTCTATGGTTGGATTATTAAACCGAATATGCCCCTTTTTATTAAGTCTGGTAATCTAAGAATTAGGGAACAGACACCCTAATTGACGCGAACTCTAAAAATAGATCTATCGGGCCCAACAAGCCCCATCCAAAGTACCTGATGCTTTAGTACTTCGAAATTTATATCATATCCGAAGGACGATCCCGGAATGATGGGGATATTCTTATATGCATATTGTGAATGTCGGTTACCAGGTGTTCAATCCATATGAATGATATTTTGTCTCTATGCATGGAACGTTTATTTATGAGAACTGGAAATGAAAATCTTGTGGTCTATTAAAATGATGGAAATGATTATTTATGTTAAACTAATGAACTCACCAACCTTTTGGTTGATACTTTAAAGCATGTTTATTCTCAGGTTCGAAAGAAATCTTCCGCTGTGCATTAGCTCATTTTAAGGATATTACATGGAATCATTCATGACATATTTCAAAAGACGTTACATTCGAGTCATTGAAGTTCATTAGAGATTATTATTAAGTAAATGACAGATTAGGTCATTTATACTTTGGATGTTATGAAATGGTATGCATACCTGTCAACTTTCGATGAAATGGAAGTTTGTCTTTTAAAAACGAATGCAATGTTTGTAAAATGTATCATTTAGAGGTCATGTACCTCGTGATGTAATCATATGTAATGTTCTCGTCCATATGGATTTGGTCGGGGCACTACAGGTGGTATCAGAGCGGTGGTCTTAGCGAACCAGGTCAACATTAGTGTGTCTAACCGGTAGTTGTTAGGACGCATTAGTGAAGTCTGGACTTCGACCTAGTAGTTGTTAGGTTGCATTAATGAGTCTGGACTTCAACCTGGTCCGCATGTCAAAAGTTTTGCTTATCATTTCTTGTCAAAAATTATCTGCTTACCATCTTTAGTCTAGACACATCTTACTGCATTGACTGCATGAATAGTATATAGACAAAAATTCATATCTTAACGTATCTGCTAATCCATATCTTAGCGTATCTGTTACTTTAAACTTTGCCTGATATATTCCGTAAATTCCTTCGTAATCTACGGGATCTTCTGTACTATGAATAGGTATTCTATGTAATTAGAATATCATCCGATATTCGAAAATTATTCCATATCGAAAAAAAATCCTTTATTCAATCGTACGCAATGGAACTCACCACTAGTTCAAGTCCCTCGGATTCAGATATAGAGTCCCACTCCAGCTCCGAAAGCAGCGTCACCAGAATGAATCAATCAATCAGCCATCCCCAATTCATCTGATGAGTTCGTAGTTGACTTAATCAATGGAGACGAGAAGAAGGCGATCTTTTTCACCAACCAAATTCACCTCTTGACGAAGAACTTGAAGCACCTATCGGCGAACCAATTCGAAACACCATTTTCACTCTCATTTCCGAATATCTCGCCACGAACATATCATGTCTCATATTCTAAACCTTATTCATCCGCTCGTTCCGACCGACAATCATCCCGGAATAATAGAAGAAGTCAACGAGCTTCGCACCCGAGTTGTAGCCGTGAAAAGTATGGTGCAAAATGTACCAGCTTCAGCAACATTACCGACATCAACAACATCACCAACAACAACATCCGCACCCCAAGCCTCAATTTCACAATCTATCCCACGAACATCAATATCATACGCACCATGGATACCAAGGAGTACCAACATCAATTAACAATGAAGTATATTGAACCATAACTTCATTAATATTCTGCGAAGAATATGTGGATCCTAATAATTAACGATGAAGTATTGGACCATAACTTCATTAATATTCTGCGAAGAATATGTGGATCCAAATAGTTTTAGAGATTACTTATTCTAGCTCAAATCGAAAATCAAATGAGTCTAATATTATATTGACTCATTAAATCCATGATTACATCTGAAGAAAATATATATATGTATATATATTTTCATAAAGATTGTGATTAAAAATTCTTTCATACAAACTGTTAATGATGAAAATATTTTAACGGGTAGGTAATACCCGAGGAATATTTAAGATCTCAAATTAATAACTTACACTATACATTCTTCGAATCTGATTCGACGGTCATTTACTATCCTACTTACAACCACCGATATACGTATCCGTTCACCACAAAACAATGATTTCCATTCAAATTTCATATATGGATTTTGACTTATCAGAATCAACAAGTGGCATAATGAAGAAAGCATTGGACAAAATAAAAATTGTTAGAAACAAACAAATTAATTATGATGAATTTTGTTAAGAATCCACGCTAACAAAATCCTAGCTAACTGTTAAATCTCTATTACATTATCGCAATTTTAATTATCGCAATTTTAATTCTCGCAAGTTTATTTATCGTCATTTAATTTCTGTATTTATTTTACGCACTTTAGATATCGGGACATGTATACAAGGTTTTGACATATCATATCGACCCATCTATATATATATATTTCAGAACAACCATAGGCACTCTATATGCAAATGTTGGAGTTAGCTATACAGGGTTGAGGTTGATTCCAAAATATACATATAGTTTGAGTTGTGATCGAGTCTGAGACCGGTACACGGGTCACGATACGTATTAATTAATTCGAATATTATAAATTATATTTATAAATTATTGAACTGCTAACTGTGGACTATCAACTGTGGACTACAAACATTGGATAATTAAAAATGAATTAAAATATTGATTATAACATATGAAACTAAACATCTCTTCAAGTTTGCCACTTGATTTCATCTTAAACCTCATTTGTATATTGACGATTACAATCTACGTTCAAACCTTTCGTGATTCTTGAAAACACCTCAATAGGGAGGATGAACCAACCGCACTTCATCTACGAAGAAAAGATTGATGCATATAGTTATGCACCTGAAAAAACTCGGAACATGAATAAACGTTTAACACATATCTGTGCTAACTCCTTTGTCGTTATAATTATCGAAAATAACTTTGCAACTTTTGTTCGAGTAGCCAATTTTGTCACAGCTCCAGCAAGTCAACTTCGACATTCATTTGGATTAGTCTTATTATAACCTTGATTTATAAGTTGCCTTTCGTCATCGTTACCGGGGGACCATTTACACCCCATCACATTATCGAAAAACTTAGCAGCAACTTCATGACCCATTGACTTAAGTCTCTCCGAAGAACCATTATGGTTGTTCGTTAAAACCTATTCATATACTCATCCATATCTTATAACGGGAATTACCATACCAACTACCGGGAATTAGCAATCAATATTTTGAATCTCGCAGCGTTCCTACATCAACAGTTATATGTATACATATAACATTTATCTTTTAGAACTATGATCTTCCATTCTGAAATTCTGAAAATCACCCAGCTTACGAATCAGATCTCTGAGTTCTGAAAAATGAATCGAGCAAACATGAAGGAGACCAAGGACAAATACAAGGACCAAACCTTGTATTTAAAGAATCCTGATGATTCTGTTTCAGATGAAATCTTTAGAGAATACCTTACTCCTTAACCGTTCTAAATTATTGTGAATGAATTTCTTCATCACAATTTGGTTCTAACATTCCAAGATATTATCTTATCATTCATTGTAAATATCCTCAATATTTCTGAAGATATCTTCATAAATATTCTTGTCCGATATTAATTATCTCTCCGCGCTATCTGTGTTATATCATAAAAGGAAACTGTGTTAGTTTCTAAATTCTGAAAAATTCGAATTTAAAATATGAATGTTTTGAAGTAGTGTTGGGAACTGATGCATGAGTTAGTATAATATAATAACACTTGATCAACGTGATTATATTACAGTAATTAATGCTGAGTTTCTAAGGGAACGTGATGATTCACAGAACATACCGTCATCATGTGCCATTTACACGACTCTTACATTCTACCCAATCTTCAAACATATTAAGAACATATCTTATTGATAATTCTATCTTTTCGAATATTCTGGTAATTTACCAAATCAAGATCGTGCCGTTACGATTTCTTTCTTAGAACATTAACTATGTTCGTTTCAAAATCCATACCTACGAATTTCGGATCATTATTAGCTTGACTTGAAGTCGGGAAGAGGAGACAAAAGAATAAAACTCTTGAATATAAAAGAAAATATAAAGCTCGACAACAACGCATATATTACAAACCGTGCATATCAATACGTATGGCCACGTAAAGGCACGGGAGAATTAAAAACACTATAACCCCAAGGTAAGGGTAGAAGAAAATAACTTCCTCTGGTGGTAGGTGAAAAATAAGAATGACAGATATGAAAGTTAAAAGTATATCAAGGATGAGAACGGGATGGAGCATATTGACAACTGATTCAAAGTATGAATTAAAATAGAAAGAATAGAAGGTGTGAGTTGTAAGGAAACAAAGGGGGTGAAATTATAGTAAAATATTCGACAGAGCAATCAAAACAGATTATTGCATTTAATCAAAGAAGATCATAATTTCCTTAATCGCCGAAGAACCAAATCTTATTACGAAGATTTTCTTTAAATCCCTTGAATTCCGGAAGTCAATCATAACTATGTCATAGGTTAAAGCGAATATACATTTACTCATTTCTCACTCTTGCGATAGCTTCACTTATGCTCCTTGCGTAATCAAATCGTTTTATCTATATTACTCAATGATGATAAAACTTTATTCACCAACTCATATTCGTCATGAAAACCTTTCCATAGTTAGCCATGACAACCTCTATCAAATTTCGGGACGAAATTTCTTTTAACGGGTAGGTACTGTGATGACCCGGAAATTTCCGATCAAATTTAAACTTTAATCTTTATATGTTTCCGACACGATAAGCAAAATCTGTAATGTTGAGTCTCGAAAGTTTTGAAATCTATATTCATACAATCAATTACCCTTTGACTGCTCTCGACGATTCACGAATAATTAATTGTAAATAGATATGTGTGTATGTATATAAATAATAATTCGAAATATAATTTGAAGTATTATATGTTGTTGTTATTAAAAGTTAATAAAATAAAAATAGGATATTATATTAATTATTATTTAAAACACATCTATATAAATAAAGTGTATTAAATATATTTTGTGATTTCAAATCTATTTAGTAAACGACAATAACACTCAATTGTCATTCGATCGGTATTAAATAAGTTTAAATCGAACGTAGATGATTTTAAAACAAACGGTGATCCGAAAATGAGTTCTATAAATTTTAGACTTACTAAAAATGTATTTAGGATCTAGTTATTTAATTTTAGTACTTTTTATATTTTACCCAGAATTGAGAGGGACAGTTGATGTAATTTTTATTTAATAAATTAATGATCGAATTTTATACCATAATGACTGAAATAAATAAAGATAATTATTATAAAAATATGGAATTCTTCTGAAGACTTTTTATTCGTCACTAAGTTAACAACGGGGCACGATATAATAGTCTGTTAAAAATGTCATCAACATAATTGAAATTGATAGTTTTAATTCACACGTTTTAGATTCTATGTTATTATATTTATCATTATTGTTATATTATTTAGATTCATGCATCATTTACTAGTAAACATCACCATCCCAAATTCCTTTTACTTATCTTTCTCAAACAGAAACCTACTTAGGAAATAAGAAATATCCGTGATATTTGAATTTTGATTCTCTTTTAAACTGTTCTATAATTGAATTCGTTGAGTTAAGATGCTATGTGTTTTGTTCTTTATCAACTCACTTGCATTTCTATTTCTTTCTTTCCTTTTCTATCAACATCCAGACAACTAACCATCTCATTTTTTTTTCTTTAATTCATAACTTATTTAATACTTAATTAATATTGTGTTTCCACTACTTATTAAAGACTACTTATTAAAGTTATATATGATACATGAACTTACATATACATCCTCACTCATATTAACTCTTTTCTCCTCCATATATATATATATATATATATATATATATATATATATATATATATATATATATATATATATATATATATATATATATATATATATATATATATATTAACATCTCTTATTTTCTTACTCCTTCATACAAACCAAGATCAACCATCCGAATACAACTTAAACTTGTTGCCCTCTTGTTTTCCTGTTTTCTTGGTTCGAGCTTACTCACCACCAAGTCGACAACCACCATTACCATCCTCACCTTGAAGAGTCACGACCACCAATATCCACCTTGGAACCCCATGTAATCCATTTCAAAACCATGAACCATCGCCCTCTTCACTATCAAAACAATCTGTTTCAGTTTTGATATTTTTATTCGAAGCGAAGACAAGCACCATTCACCACATTCATGTTCTCTTGTTCGGTTATAACCCACACCCACTTTCAAACAAGAACCACCTTTGATTACCTCTAAGTTGTTATTATTATTTTATGTTTCAATTGAGCTAAAATCCAAAACCATCGAACCATGTAACTGTTGCTACTAACTGTTAATGTTTCGAAAACCTGCATGATTGTAGCTGCTATATAGACCGTTAAACCTTCCTAGTTCGTCACTACAGTAAAACGAAAACCACCTTAAAATAATCATCTTGGTTGCTGCTATATTTTATCTGTTTTAATTACTCGATCAAGTCCAAACCCGATCGTTATGCTACAGCTACAGTTTCTGTTTAATTTTTCTGTTTCTGTTCACAGCCATCTCCATCGAATACCCCTTGCTACTACTACATCGTATCTGTTTTCTGTTTTATTCGACAATCTATCAACAAACCACCACTTAACCATCTCCTTGCAACTTCCTATCGTTGCTATTACTTTCGGTTTCAAAACCCAGAGGAAACAGGAGCGATGCTACAACGACCATCATATTTATAAATTTGTTTCTGTTATTGCTTTAACAACGATGAAGGTGAAGGCCATTTATTGACATGATGATGATGAGTTGTTGGTGTTACCGCTGCTGTGTTTTCTGTATTGGGTTTTACAACGATGTCAATGATATAGATAATGGTGGGGTTTTAGAGATATAATGGGTGATGATTGGAATTACTTTGGGGTGTTTGTTTAGTTCATTTGGCCGACACTTTTACAAACAAGGAACCCACCACTTGAATTAAGCATGGTATAATGTTGTTTGCTAGTAATATTATTTACCTGCACCATAGATTAAACCCATCGGTATGGGCCAACTACAAGGACGTTTCATTATTATTATTTTTTCTCTTCAATTACGTGAAGCCCATGATTATGATCATGGGGATATTATAAGATGATGATTCTGTGAAAACAACGATGCTGTGATATTTATGTACGATGAAAATGATATGTATTTTGATTATGATGATAACTATAGATGATGATTAATGATGGCGTTAATGATGAAACAAAAGATGATACAATGATGATGAAGTTAGGGTTTGATTATGTCACGAAAGATTAATGAAATGTTTAAGACGATAATGAGGTTTAGTATTGATTATTTATGATCATTTGAAGTATCTAAATCGATATTGGGTTGATTTGAGTATTACTAGTTGGTTTTTTTTTTAAAGAAGATGAAGGATAGAAACCAGAAAATAAATATGGGTTAAGAAAATAAGGCTCGATCATAAAATAGAAAGTGAGCAGCAGCTCAAATGGTTAAGGGGGGAGCGATTGTACGAGAGGTTACGGGTTCGAACCTGGTTCATGCCATGTTTTTTTCTTAAACATGATTTTGAGGTAGTTATTATACTTTTAATTATTATTACTTCTTTATTTTTATTATTATTATTGATATTGTTATTGTTGTTGTTATTGTTATTATTATTAGTATTAATTATTAATCATTATTATTATTATGATTAGGGTTACAATTACTGTTATTATAGTTATTTATATTACTATTAATGTTATTATTAAGTATTAAGTATTATTATCTTTATTATCACTATTATTATTATTATTATTATTATTATTATTATTATTATTATTATTATTATTATTATTATTATTATTATTATTATTATTATTATAAGTATTATTATTATTATTAATAACATTATTATTATCCTCATTAGTATTGTTATTATTAAAAATTATTGTTTTTATAACCATATTATTATTATTATCATTATTACTTTCATATTAACAAAATTATTATAACAAATAAATATTTTCTATATAAGAGTATATTATGTACAACTACCTCAATACATCTAATTGTATATGTTAAGATTATTTATATAATAGCTACATATAACAAATTGTTGATTTTGATATAATATTAAACATATTTATATATAAAACTATATAAATATTAACTACATTATATATACAAATTAAATATTAAATATATAAGATATATAGTTTAGGATATAATATATAAATTATTCGATTACGATTATATGTATTAATATACATATGAATGATATAGGTTCGTGAATCCGAAGCCAACCCTATACTTGTTCAATGTCGTTATATGTATTTTTACTACAAAATACATTAGGTGAGTTTCATTTGCTCCCCTTTTAAATGCTTTTGCAATATATATTTTTGGGACTGAGAATACATGCGCTGCTTTTATAAATGCTTTACGAAATAGACACAAGTGATCGAAACTACATTCTATGGTTGGATTATTAAACCGAATATGCCCCTTTTTATTAAGTCTGGTAATCTAAGAATTAGGGAACAGATACCCTAATTGACGCGAACTCTAAAGATAGATCTATCGGGCTCAACAAGCCCCATCCAAAGTACCGGATGCTTTAGTACTTCGAAATTTATATCATGTTCGAAGGAGGATCCCGGAATGATGGAGATATTCTTATATGCATATTGTGAATGTCGGTTACCAGGTGTTCAATCCATATGAATGATATTTTGTCTCTATGCATGGGACGTTTATTTATGAGAACTGGAAATGAAAATCTTATGGTCTATTAAAATGATGGAAATGATTATTTATGTTAAACTAATGAACTCACCAACCTTTTGGTTGACACTTTAAAGCATGTTTATTCTCAAGTTCGAAAGAAATCTTCCGCTGTGCATTAGCTCATTTTAAGGATATTACATGGAATCATTCATGACATATTTCAAAAGACGTTGCATTCGAGTCATTGAAGTTCATTAGAGATTATTATTAAGTAAATGACAGATTAGGTCATTTATACTTTGGAT